>NW_020654520.1:2436047-2462158 GCF_003589595.1 Hyposmocoma kahamanoa
TGTCTTTGTATTTGGTTTTTCAACGACTTTGTAGTCGTAGCGCCATCTATGAGAAATTTACTTACTTCGAAATCTATTTACTTCGAAATTTTACAAGAAAACTAAACCACTCCATTGAATAGGCACTTTACATATACCAATGATTTTTTTTAATATCAACTGAACTAAGTAGAACACGTGTAGTTTATGATATACATTTATCAAATGGCTTTAATATCGTTTGTAAAAAAATACATTCAGTAATAAAGCCAGTGTCCCTGTCGCTCGACCCAAACAAAACAAACCGTATTTGTATTATTTGGGACAATTTTATTCTATCTGAGGTAGTACAGACTCTTAAGAGAGCTATAGTAACAAACTAGTGGAATATTTTCACAAAAAATAAATTAAAATAATCATCGTGGTAGCCAAAACTTCAGAATACTCAATGATACAAATATTACTTGTTCTGTCTTTACAGACAATGCTACCAGATCCCTACAGAGGAATTTGGGGAGGTTGTAGAGATTCTTTGTCCCAGGTGCAAGGAGCGTGTTCCTGTTCCGGAGATTGTATCACTGCTGACAAATATGTGCATCAACTTGAAGAGGTACTTTTTAGTATCTATCATAACTTAGAATTTTGTTTGATATTTTTTTAATGTTAAGCGACACGCCTGTTCATAGCAGTTGCAGTGCCACACAGACCTGTAAATCGCAAATATCTGAGGGGTACCACAGTGCCCGTCACCTTGTGACTTAAGTCGACAAGTCCCATGTGCCTACCGGAACGCAGTAATGTTCTCATTACTAATTGGCAGCAAAAATAGGTAAAGTTCGTAGTCGGCAGTACTTTGACAATGAACCCTTTTATATTTCTAGATTATAATTTTTAATACTTTAGATTTAATTTTTTCATAAAACTCCTAGGACAGCTTCTAGGTAACTCAGTTCCAGCTGGAAAAGTTGCAGCGTTGTTCGCAGAATCAATACAGGGCGTTAATGGAACCGTACAGTTCCCTAAAGGATATTTGAAGAAAGCACATGCTTTAGTAAAAAAATATGGCGGCCTTTTAGTTTCTGATGAGGTAAGTTTCTACTTACTGCATTGTACTGAAAAGAAAAACCATTGGATGATTTTAGTTCAGATGACAATTATGTAAATAATGACGCCTGAATTACGTCACTGCCGAGAACATGAGCCCCGTTTAACACATTCACTCTATCGCGCGCGATTGTTGTGAAAGAGCGTCCTTGTGAAGGTTAACTTCGCAGGATAGGCCGCGTGAAACTGGCGCGTGACTGATGAGCACAATCGTTCGGTCTTTCCCTTTTCCTTCCAACGTCTTGACAAGCGTACTTAATCGCGCACGATCGCTGTAGGTAGTGTCTGTGCAAAGCCCGCTTTGATAATAAATTAAAAGATACCGAAAAGAAATAAAAATACAGTAGCACCCCGCTTTACGCGAGGGATAAGATAAAATCGCGTTAAGTGGAATTCGCGTATATGGAGGGTATGAAATAAAATATAGTACCCACATACCTACCTTAGAATAATAACGCATAGAATGATAGTTTCATATGAAACGAACTGTCACAAGTGAGGCAAAAATCAAATTCATGTAGGCTAGTTTTAGTAGTAGGTTAATTTTCGGTTTTAGTGAATATTTACATAAAAATACAAGTTGAAACGCGTTACTTCCTTGGGGAATGTGATGTTAGTATCTATTTTATGTTTGTCTGACGTATTTTTACACTCATTTACCGCACATTTCGTCATTTTTAGCTAAAATTCTTGATCTGTTCGCGGTGCAAGTTGACCTTGAGCACTGAAGGCCCGCCCGCTCGTGTAGGCCCATTGGTCGCACTTCAATTTGCCTCACTTAGCGTGTGCGGACTATAGATTTCTATGCGTTATTATTCTAAGCCTACATAATTAATCAAAACTTTAGTTCTAAGAATGTAACGTTATTATTACTTATTTGTTTTATGAATCAATACATCTATAGTTTATTGCTTTCCATTTAGGTACGTTCTTGCGATAGGTATATACGTTCGTGCATGCAACACTGTTTTTAATGAATGAAGGAAAATGATTACTGCTACAAAACTAGGTAATGTAGCAGGAATGTTTGTTCCCCTTACAAAACCAGTATGCAGGACGGGTAGGTAAATCACTGTCCAGGCTGTTCCATATCTCCTAGCTTCAATAAATTATTGCTAAAGCATTCTACAAGCCGCTGGGATTGTTCTACATCTTCCTTACATCTTCATTGCTGAGCTTCACCGTCAATTGTTTCAAACTTAACGCGAAACGTGAAATTCGTTTGAAAGCGAAACCGCGCCTTCAGGGGTCGCGCAAACGGGGTGTTACTGTACCTACCAACAAAACTTCTCGATATATCAACTAGAGAAGCCATCGATTTTTTTTAAATTGTAATTGCTACTAAATTGTCCGAAAGGTTCAATCAGGCTTTGGCCGTACTGGAGACCACTTTTGGGGCTTCGAAGGTCACGGTGTTGTCCCGGATATTGTCACAATGGCTAAAGGCATTGGCAACGGTTTCCCATTGGCTGCAGTGGTTACTACAGAGAAGATTGCCGCTGTACACGCACAAGCTACGTACTTTAATACCTTTGGAGGGAATCCACTCGCTGCAACTGTTGGGAAAACTGTTTTAGAGGTAGGTACTTCTCTTAGCATTACATATAGGATTAAGGTGCTTTTCCATCGGCAAGGTGAGACGAGAATTGAAGCACGCCTATTTCCATCAAAAATATGATTAGCTATCGCGAGCTCGTGATTGATATTAGTAACCATCGCAAGATCTGAGCGCTGAGGTTGTGAGTAGTATTTAAATTAAAAATATTGAAATACCAACAGAATAAATTACTAGGTTGATACGTTTTAAACATTCGACTGCACGGCATTTTGCAGTTATTTTTTTAAATTTCTAAATCGTACGTAGGTACATACCCACAATCTCGCGCTAGCACAGCGAAGATTCGCGTGAATTGTGTTTTCTTTGCAGAGTTAATTTAACTTTATACTGGTGGGTATAAGAGTAAATATTATATACCTACCTCCAAATATTTCAATCCTCGTCAACGCAGAACCATTCCTACTGTAGATGCGCTAGAAAAGAATTGAAATTTTGCCATACAAGTTTCATTGCTCGTCTGGCCTAGTGTCGTCTCGCTTCATCGGTGGAATATCACTTTTATATTTTAGGGCTTTGCGTGTCTAAGCGCTTAGTCACATGAGCATCGCGACTAAATTATGATGCAAAAGGAGTGCAGTTTGTGTGATGATTATACACTTAGACAAATAGTAGGGGTATTGAGCTATTTTGAAAGATTCCCTAGTTCGCCACTATACAGGACTTGACACAGGAGATAATAAAAATCGGTTCTCACTACTCAAAGTATATTGAGAGAGAAACGCCTTGAATTGGAGAAAAGCAAAACCAACCATTAAAATAATTGCTCTTTAAGTAAAATTTAGGCGCTATTTATAAAAATGAATGTTCATGCATGATCAGTCACCCTTAGAGGTGGATGATTTTCCTCGAAATGAAATGGGACCACTATGGAGGTACCCTCTTTCCAATAAAAAGAGATACAATCGGTTCACAAATACCAGAGTTATCGCGTAACATACATACAAAAACAAAAAAAGGATATTATGGTATATATATTTTTGAAGTCGGTTAATAAAATATGACTTAACTCTTGAAATGTAATATATCCCTAAGATATTAAAAGAAATAATACAATTAAAGCTAATATTTACTTTCGCAGGTAATAGAAGAGGAGAACCTACAACAAAATTGCAAAACCCTTGGCAAATATTTCATAGAACAATTAATGGATCTGCAAAAAGCACACTCCCTTGTCGGAGACGTTAGAGGCAAAGGTCTAATGTTGGGTGTGGAACTTGTTAAACCGGGTACTAAGCAGCCGTTGCCCAGAAATGATGTGATGGATATTTTAGAGCTTTTAAAGGATAACGGTACTCTGATGGGCGTTGGAGGTCGATGGGGAAACGTAAGTTTATGTAACGTTACAATAGTACCAATTTAACATGGAAAAATGTAAGAAAAGTGAAGCGTGTTTACGTAAACATAGTGTTAGATATCGATATTTTTTTTTTTTCAAAAAATTTCGAAACAAATTATCGTTTAGTATCATTTAGTATAAATAAATAATAGCTTAGTTTTTTTTCAAATTCAAATAAATACAATGTCGCTTTGAATGTTCCTACAAAAGTTGTTCCCTTACACTCAATGCTCTAGTCAGGATTTGAGCAGACTTGAGTATGATTTCAAGCACTGGAAATACGACGCTAATGGCAAGGACTTGAGTATGATTTTCAGTGCTCACTGCAATGCTCAAGTCCTGACTTGAGTATTAAGTAGAGTTCTGGAATACGACCCTTAGAAACCAAGAGCATATTATTATAGTTATTTAAGCTATACAAACATAAGAATGTTGACATATTTTCAATTCAAACAAACGGAAATTGTAACTAAGTTCAGTGCATCTGACTATTTTCTTATAGTTAAGAAAAGGCCGGACGCTTCCATTTTTTACCGACTTCAAAAAAAGGAGGAGGTTCTCAATTTGACTCTGTATTTTTTTAAACTCTCCTCTCCAATTCGTGTAACTCTATCAACAATATTAGTCGATACAGTTACAAGAATTGGACAGAATGTGCGTTATATTTTTCTGTATCCAGCGGAGCAATTTTTTGACGTAAATTTCACTTATGCCCTTCTTCCATGAGGAGTACGTTTTTTTTATTTTTATTTATTTAGGAACTTTTATACAATGTATGTGCTAGTTCCATCGCACCCTAAACTATAGCTTACATATCTGGGCGGCGCTGTTGGAGAGCCGATTCAACAAATATGTGTGGGCATTGCTTAATATATAATTTATAGTACCTAAGGATGTTCGGTTCGCCACCCTTTGTTATTCGTACCGGACACATTCCAGTAACAAATGATATGCATCTTCCACTATTCCACATAACTCGCAATGAGGAGAATTGATTTTTTTCATTAAGAAGGCAAAACTGTTTAATGGAACGTGTCCGGTTCTCATCCTTAGTGCGATGACAACTATTTTTCTATCATAGTCGCACTCTGCAAACCAAGGTAAACAAGGAGGCTGACACTGAATTGTGCGATACCAGATACCTTTTTCCCTTGATCTGATCACATTTGAGCACATTTCGACCTATATTTGGGAAGAAATTCTGAGTAACATGGTAGTATATTCCACCACTGGCCCTTCTATTATTCCACGTTTGGCTAGGATGTCAGCATCATCATTCCCCTTTAGTCCAGTGTACGATGGTACCCACTGCAACTTCAGTTGTACACTGCGGACTACAAGTTCTTGTATTTTAGCTATGACCATATATGCGACTGGTGTACCTCGATGTCCGTGAACAGCGAACTAGATGTTGTAGAGCACTCTTGCTATCAGCGCAAATAACAATTTTATTCATAGTGGTATTCATTACGTATGTCAGCAATAATATAGCAATGAGTTCTGATGACATGATGCATATTATGGGTGAAATTTTAATACAGTTACGATGTCGCATTGTGCCCTCTCTTTCGTTTGATATAACGCAGAACGCTGCACCTCGAGGGGTGCGTTCTCTGCGCATATTTTATGCGACAAAAAAAGACTGATTTTGGAATACAAGAATGTTCACTTCACTTTTTATTTTTATGGCTCCATCAATATGAGAACTGATGATTTTGCCAATGTCACAGTTGAAAGAAAAAAAACGAAACAAAAAAAAATTTTCGCTAAGCTCTAATAGGACATTAACCGGTGTTGGTAAGTTGGACTACGGGAGTACTGTTGAGAATGTAAAACAAAACAGCAAAACAATATTTATAAATATATGTTATTTAAGTGGATAAATTTACATAGAGTAACAATATGGGGGGAGAACACTAAAGTTAAGAAGTTGTTTATGTTAATGGGGCGGGGGAATTTTGGAGAAAGTAAGTTATAAAGTGGAACAGCAATATTAGGACAATTGAAAAAAATGTGTTCCAAGGTACCGTCTTCTAGGCCGCACTCGCACAGAGAGTGATCTCGAACTCTGATTTTACGCAAAAATACAGGTGTGCAAACATGACCTAAGCGCAAACGAATAATAGTGGAAGTGATGTTTTTAGGCAAATCGCGACGTTTAAAAAACCAGGGTTTAGTGGGTAGATTTGGTTGGAGGTTACCATAGTGTCTACCAACAGTTTGTCGTGATTCCTGCCAAAGGACCGACCAGGAGGCTAGCATTTGGGGTTTGGTCATGGCGAGCAGATCTCTGGGAAAGCACTTACAGTATTTGCATACGCCAATTCTTGTCGCATCCTTTGCAAAGGCGTCTACTGCTTCGTTGCCACTAATCCCACTGTGACCGGGAATCCAGGCCAGAGTTATGTTAATATTTTGATTTTGTTCTTCCAGACGTTGAGGATTAAACCGCCAATGTGCATCAATAAGCAAGACGTTGATTTTTCTATAGCGGCACTGGATAAATCTTTTAAACAATTTGTTACTAAGAAGTGATTTCATTAATTTTACACAAAACAGTAAACCAAAGCATTTAATAACAAAACGGAAAGTTTGTAATAATTAAATGAATGAATGTGTTCTATAACTGTATCATTATTGTAAACAAACCTGAGCACCACGACACATCAAAAAGTAGGTATACCTTTTGCGCTTATCCATTATAATAATGTTAGTAGGATGCAATCTTCGAGGACATGATGCAATACATGAGATGTAGTGCAGGGGATACATGGTTTTAAAACTATATAAGTAAGTAAGTATAGTAGAGTTTTTAATGTGCATACTCTCGTTAGCCATAAAAACTTAACAATGAATGTATATTTTATGCAAAAAAAAGGATATTTGTTTTATTTTTAAGTACCTATTTGATGCAATAAATAAATAAAACAGGGGCCTTACCATGTACTCTTATTACAGTTCAGTATAGGTTCGTAACGACAAAAAAGCGGGATGGTGATATACACTTCATGTAGCGCTGTCTCACTACGATTCATTGTAGGTCCTAAACTGGGGGTCTAGTCTCAATCTCCGTCCGACATCCGTCCGAAACAATTCCTGTCAAATAAGTAATATTCAACAAAATTAAAAGACAAGTATCAAGAATGAAGCTTCATTAGCATCACGCGTTTTTTCATTTGGTCAAGTAATGCTTATTTGGCAGTAATTGTTTCGGACGGATGTCGGACGAAGATCGAGAGTAGACCGCCTGAATCGTAATAAGAGTTCATGGTAAGGCCCCAGAACGAAAGAATTAACGCCACCATTGTTTCCTTGTAATCAGTCGATACGATACACATAAATTATCATACTATACTATACCATTTAAATCTCTAAACTTTTACAAGTCAGCCCCACTCTATTCAAATTGATAATATCTGGCATATTATATAGAACAAAAAGTAAAGAGAACGGACACTCTCCACCCCTCCCTAGCTTTAGATACCGCACCACGCGCCGCACATTGCCGGTCACATTGACTGAACGACAACAAGGTTGCCGGCGAGCCGTTTTCGCGCGAAAACGGCTTTGATATTTGAATATACTTTTCATTTATTCATTACGAAACTTGTACGTTAATATAAAACATCATTTTACGCTACTATTTATAATGGTCGTAAATTGCGCTGTGTACGGCTGTTTATATCATTTTCCGAAAGATGAAACGAAGTAGGTAAAAAACTTATGTCTGAGACTCATTCAGTTATTGTTTTCTTCATTTGTTTACTGCAGAGTAATATATGTATGTATAAAAAAAAACAGATTTATTATATCAATATAATGAGGCACCATGGACTTCGTGAGCTAATACCGTAGACAAGGATTCTCGAATAATATACGTAAGTAGCGAATGTACCTAATTATTAACTAAGTAATGATAATCAATTTGGACACGCAATTTCAAATACCTTGGTTACCTTATTTAAAAGTACATGTCCAAAATATAAAAATTTAAGTGCTTTTAATATATATTTTTTTAAATCTTCAATATTACTTTAGTTAGCGAATTAATGAAAAATGTGATATTATATCGATATAAATATATAATAAACATAAGTATATTAGGATTCTGCAAAGTATATATAAAGTAATCTGTGCTGCATTCTATTAATAGAATTATAGATTATAGATTCGCGTTAGCATTTTCGCTATGTTGCCGCTCTAACGTAATAGTGCAAGAAAGTGATGGGTAACACTGCCACTTCACGCACACATTTTCGCGTGTGCAGATTGCGCCTTGCTATATGTAGTAGTAGTGAGTAAATAATTTTCGACCGTGTTGTATGGAGTGTCCGGGGCTTAGAGGATGGAAAAAGTAAAAGGTCCGGGGTATGAGTATACGTCAAGAGCATAATAAGTTTGACACTTTGTAAGCGCCATAGAGTTAATTTAAATTCACGGCTCCCCGTACTGAATGAATTATAATTACAAAAAAGATAAAATACAAAATAAAATTAAAAACTTTAAAAATACGTATTGAGTTCAGAATTTGTGCAATTGCTACACTTTAGAAATTATTCTTTATTTTTCTAAATCGTGCGCATTTGTTTTTAAAACAAACCTAACGTCCCGCAAAAAAATGAAACAACTAGTCAGCCTTAATCAGGAAACCCATAGGTAAAGAGCCCGAAAAGTTGATTTAATTTGAAAAATAAAAACAAATATATCTAGATCTAGAACAACTCAAAAAGAAATTTAAAACTTACCGCCCTTGAAAAACTCCTCGTGAATTAGGTAATATAAAAATGGTCCATGTCTAAAAGGGAGCATTCATTGTCCTGCATTGCTGTCCGCCTTGCCGTCCGCCGCGTGATGCTGGATT
Organism: Hyposmocoma kahamanoa; assembly: GCF_003589595.1. Lineage (NCBI taxonomy): Eukaryota > Metazoa > Arthropoda > Insecta > Lepidoptera > Cosmopterigidae > Hyposmocoma > Hyposmocoma kahamanoa. Next base: position 2,444,946 of record NW_020654520.1, read on the forward strand.
ATGAATGTAGTCTCAGCGTGCAAGTAATCCAGCAATCTAGCAATACTGCAATGCGGCCTGGGTGGCACCATACTTGGGCCATACGCTGGATTGTGTGTGAGCAGTCTCCTGCCTGCGCGGCAGACTGCCATGCAGGCAGTGAATGAGCCGTTTTAGGGCCAGTTCAAATGACAAGTGTTAGACTTATGGGGCATTTACATCGTCTACCGACCTTCGGCTGAGTATTTCGCCTGCCGAAAATGACGCAATCGACTCGTCATTTACATCGAATGGTCTACCGCCTTCGGCAAACTACTTTGCCTTGTCGAAGGCCACGCACCCAGTCGCTTCGGTCGACGTCGGCTGCAACCACAAAAGTCGTCTGACGACTCTCTTTTTACACCGATTAGCACGCCGCCTTCGGCGAGGAAGCAAAGGTCGCCTGACGGCTTGGTGTAAACGCGCCCTTCGACGCGTGTCTATCCCAGACTATAGAAACCATCTAAGGTCTGCTTAGAGGATGGAAAAAAATAAAGGCATAGTCTAAGAATTTCATATGTGGAGGTTTTTTCATATGTGGAGGTTTTTAATAGGCTTATAAGTTTACATTTAGTTTATAAATTAATTTTAAAGAATGCTGTAAACCTTCCTAAGAATAAATAAATAAATAAATAAAAATGAAGGTCTGTCCTGAAGTGTCATTCGAGAAGGCAAAAAAGACTTACTTTTTCTACCGTTCTCTTTTCTAACCCATTTGGCCTTGTTAGCCCAAAGTAATCTTGATTAATCTTTTTAACTTGTTATTTTGTGTTTTTAACACATTTTTAACAGTATTGTTTTAATTGTTTTGCTGTGGCGCAAGTGCTATCCGTGAAGTGCTACATCGAAAATAAAAAAGTGCTTGTTATCTTCTCGATAAGCCAAGAAATTAAAAAAAAATGTTCGACTAGGAAAATATTGTCTTTATCTTTTGATTGTGTTTTGATTACCTACCTATCTTTAAAAAATAATAATACTTACTTTGATTAAAATTTAAAATTCGCCAAATGCCAAAAACTGTGTACTTTCAAACGTCATGTAAAATGGTATCGAAGTAATTAACATTCTATATAATATATATAAATATACAGTAACCGGCACGTGAAATTTGGTATCTATATAGTACGTACAAAGTGTATGCCGAAATTAACCCTGACGGAAGTGATAAAAGGTTTGGGTTTAAAGTTACCGATTCTGCAACTACTTCTATCAGTATGGTTTTCAAATGTCAAGAGGATAGCTTCCTGAAAGAGGTAAACCAAAAAATAACCTAAGATCACCAACAAGACCCCCTATATAACAAAAACAATGTACAGGCTGGCAGTACATAGTATTAATATTCAATTAAGAAAGCAGTACTATGAAGATTGGCTGAATAAAGAACAGGATTATACCCAGCAGTGGGTTGATGTGGGCTGAATATGATGATGATGATATCATTATCATATCCAACCCAGCATATAACACATAAGTAAAACATCAAACCCAAAGCTAGAAATGTAAATACCTACACACAAGTTTATGGTTGTCATTAAGTCATGAGCTTATTAGAGTTTTATTTTTTTAATGTTCTAATTTACTCTGTACATATATCAAAATATTCATACCTATGGACTCCAGTAAGACATAGTGTTCTTTTGGAAATGTAATGTAGATAGATAGGAAATTCTTTATTGTTAGCACCACATACGTAGAGAAATTACAGGGCAAAAATAATAATATAATAATAATAATAATAACACTCACACTCAACATAGCCCGCAATAGGGAACTTGGTACTTGGTACTTGGTGCAACGGGCTGGTGTCCGCAACTCGACGTCAAGGCGCCTATTTTGCGTGTGGTGGGTGCAGGGTCCTACTCGTGCCACCCAAGCTCCTCCAGGAATCTCAGCAGCCTCCTCGGCTTGCTGAAGACTTCGGGGAGCGACCTTGGCACTCCAAGGTACTTTGCCCTGTAGTTGGCCACGCCGGAGCACTGTAGTAGGATGTGCGCAGCCGTTTCCTCCCCCTCCATGCACGCTCTGCATAGAGGGCTGTCTGTGATACCTAAATTGAAAAGGTGTTTATTGTATGGACCATGACCCGTTAGGGCGGCAGTTAGAGTGCGAAGCTCTTGCCTTTTGAGTTTAATAAATATTCGAGATAGACTGGCATTGAGCGTTGGGAGTGCTTCCCTCGCCTGTCTACAGACCGTAAGGGTCGTCCATGTATTATTATGTGATGATTTTGTACCTTTGTGTATGGTTGTTTTGAACCATTGGTAGGGGAGGGACACTATGGGTTCTGGTCCTACAGCGTCCGCCTCCGATCCTTTTCTGGCTAGTTCATCTGCTGCATCATTGCCGCGTGAGCCGCTGTGTCCTTTAATCCACTGTAGGGTTACATGGTTTTGTATACATACCTCCATGAGTGCTTGATGGCATTCATAAATGAGCCCTGAGTTTATGTCATAGCTGTTCAGTGCTTGTAGTACTGACATACTGTCTGAGAGTATTCGAATGGAGTGGTTCTTAACTCTTCTCGCTATGATTGCTTCTGCCGCCAACTTGATGCCCATGCATTCAGCCTGGAATACTGTGTTGTGGTCACCAAGTGCTGTTGATATCCTGATATTGAGGTCTTCTGAGAATACCCCAGTACCTGTTCCTGAATTTGTTTTAGATCCATCAGTGAAGACGCGGACCTCTTTGGGGTTTAGTCCTTCGTTGGGGTCTTCAAACAATTGTATCTTGTATTTTTTGTCAAAGATGTATTGTTTTGGGATCCTATCCACAGCCGCCTCCAGTAGCGGTTCCTCATTGACAGTCTTATAGAGGATTTCTGTGTGTGGGGTCCTCATGTTCTTCCAAAGGCCGGCTCTATTTAGACGCACTGCTGTTGACGCCGCTTCCTGTCTGATGAACAGTGGGAGGGGTCGCAGGTCCAGCATCGCTTCGAGGGCCGCAGTTGGTGTTGTCCTCATGCAGCCGGTCGTCGCCACGCAAGCAAGTCTTTGGAATTTGTCCAGCTTGTCGGTTGCGGTCGTCAGCTGGGTTCGTGGCCACCATACTGTAGCGCCGTAACTGATCATGGGTCTTATCACCGCTGTGTAGAGCCATAGTGTTATCTTGGGTGAAAGTCCCCATTGTTTACCCACCATTCTATGGCACTGCCAGAAGGTGATAGTGGCTTTTTGAATTTTGTTGTTCAGATGCTTGTTCCAGTTCAACTTGTTGTCTAGTATTACCCCCAGGTACTTGACTTCGGTTGATAATTTTAGTTCTGTACTGAAGAGTTTGGGTAGTAGGTAGTTACCCAGTAGTCTTTTGTTTGTAAACATTACTAGTTCCGTCTTTGTCGGGTTTACCGATAGTTCGTATGCCCTGCACCATCTTTCCACAATCCGGAGTGCAGCTTGTGTTATGTCGCAGAGAGTATTGGCATAATTTCCTGTTACCAGTATAGCTATGTCATCAGCATATCCTACTGTATAGAAATGTTCTTTGTTTAGTTTGATGATGAGGTCATTTACGACCATGTTCCACAGCAGCGGCGACAGTACCCCCCCTTGAGGGCACCCCTTCGCTACTATGGCCCATGGGGTCTCATTTGCTGTTGTTTTTATTGTTCTTTGTTTTAGCATGTTGCTAATCCAGCTGATCAGCACTTCATCCACTTCGTGTCTTCTCAGTGCTGATTGTATGCTGGAAAAGTTGGTTTTATCGAAGGCTCCCTCAATATCTATGAAGGTGCCTAGGCAGATTGCTTTGTTTTTGAGGGCCTCTTCTATCTTGCCAACAACGGCATGTAGGGCCGATTCAGTGGATTTGCCTTGGCTGTATGCATGTTGGTTTCCGTGTAATAGTATGTTCTTAAGCGCACCATCCCTCAGTTCTCTGTCACATAGCCTTTCCAATGTTTTCAGGAAGAACGATGTGAGGCTGATTGGTCTGAAGGACTTCGCGTCAGTGTAGTCGTTTTTTCCTGGTTTCGGTATAAAAATTACTTTTACCTCTCGCCAGCTGTGGGGCACATAGCTGAATGCTAGACAGGCCCGAAAGATGTCGACCAGGTGCTGGACCAGTGTGTCCCCGCCCCATTGTAGGAGTGCGGGAAATACTCCATCTTGGCCCGGAGCTTTGTACGGTTCAAAGGTGTTTACTGCCCATTTTGTCTTTTCGTATGTTACTACTTGTTCAGCGTATCGCCAGTTGTGGATCGATGTGTTATGGTTCATTTCTTCGCACCTGTCATCTTGGACGAACCTGCATCCTGGGAAATGTGTTTCCAGTAGGGTTCTCTCCGTTTCCGCAGGGGAAGTTGTGTATGTGTTATCTATTTTGCGTATTGAACCTAGCTCAGTTGAATTTGAGTTGCCTAGGATTTTCCTTATTCTGTTCGCTTGTGCACAAGACGTAATGTTCCCGCAGTAGCCTCGCCATGACGCGGTGCTCCTGAACCGTATGCGCTTTTTGAGTTTGGATTTGGCCGTCTTGTAGTTTTCCCAGTCCTCATCCGCGCATGTGTTCATTGCTCTATTGAAACATCTCCTTACCCTTCTTCGAAGCCTCTCAAGCTCAGGCCCCCACCAGTGTTGGCCTTGTCGCGGGGCTGAGTCACTCAGTGGGCATGCGGAGTTATAGCTGTTCACTATGTTTGATGTTAGTTCTTTTACCTGTGTTTCTATCTGTGCTGTGTTCAGTAGTCTGCCAGGTTCCCCCAGACTCTGGTGTAGTTTGTCAGTGTATAGTTTACGATCAGTTTTTCGGGGATTTCGTTTCGGTTGTTGTTCTTTGATGGCTGTGTCTAAGCTAAATCTTATCCATCTGTGGTCCGAGAAGGATACTTCTTCGGACACGTGCCAGTCTTGGACAAGATTTACTGCTCCTTCTGATGCTAGGGTTAGGTCTATAATTGTCCTGCATCTTTTATTTACGAAGGTTGGTACAGTACCTTTATTAAGGATTTGAAGGTTAGTTGTGAATAAGTATTCTGTTAGGTTCTTACCTCTGTCATTTGCGAGTTCCATGCCCCACAGTGGATGGTGGGCATTGGAGTCAGTAGCCACGACGATGTGCTGGCCGTTCTGCTCGCAGTACTTGATTAGCCGTTCCATTTCCTGTGGCGGTGGTACATCAGTCTCCGCCATATAGACAGAGGCGAGCACCACTTCAGGTAGGCCTGTGGCCGTGTCAGCTAAAAGCTTGACGGCACACAGGTCTCTGGAACAGAATTCTGTTAGTGGCTGTACATGTAAGTTATTAGAGTAATAGATGCAAGTTCGTGGTTTATCTGAGTTATTGGTGGATAATAGCTTACCTCTCAGATGTGAGAGTCCATTTATTTGGCCGCGGGCACTGATCCACGGTTCCTGGATCAGCGCCACGGCTGTGTTGTTAACCTCCAACCACTTCCGGAGCTGAACCGTTGCGGCCTGGCTGTGGTGGAGGTTGTTCTGGACGACTTGCAGTTTATTGAGCGAGGGGGATACCGCCATCACCAGACAGCAGCTCCACGTCCTCGTCCTCGCTCAATCGGATGTCTCCCATCCCCAACACACACTCGTCGTCGCTAATGGACACCGCCGGGCATTCGTCGGTGTCCACAGGGTCGGGGGTCGGGGAGGGCCCTTTTCCTTCCCTGGTGATACCAGAGGAGGTGGAGGGCTCCGGGGAAACATCCATTTGTCCTGTGTCCTGTATTGTAGACGCTATATTCTCTGGAGGCGCGTCAGTGTAGAGGCCCCTTTTCGTTCTAAATCTCAGGTAGACCGTGCCTAACTGGAATGTGAAGCGCCGGCCATGCCCCAGGACAGTGGGGACCAGATCTTCGGGGTGGCTCACCACCACGAAGGTATGCCCACTTTGCTGATTCAGCTTGTGGACAAGCCAGCGGTGAGCCTCCGCCCACTTGTTTTGCCACTTGAGGATGCGACCGATTCGGCGCGCATCCTCCCATTTGCCGGGGAGTAGAAGTCCGCAGACCACCCTCCGGGGAGCCTCCACCCCATTTTTCAATAAGAGGGGCTCCCCGGAAGGCAGCCTGATGGTGCTGACGGCGTCCTCCAGCCACTGGAAAGTGGCCTTATCGTGACACCACAGTTTCAAGGCCCCATCGCCGTAGACAGGTTTTCCTCGAAACTGTGGGCCGACGTCATCCTCGCCGCATTCCTCAGCTCCTTGAGTGAGAAGCTCACATAGGGCCTCCTGTATGGTGTCAGCATCGGGGCTCCGTATGAAACCTGTTTTAGCCGAGGTAATAACCGCCATGAGTTCGGGGTTAGTTGCCTCGGCGTATGATTTGTTCTGGGCGGGCCTCTCAACTTTCTGCCGCTTGTGCTCGCCTCTAGGAGAGATCGTCTCATCGAGGCGTGCCCGTTTGGCATTGGTCGAGGACCTCTGCGCCTTGTCCGCCGGTTTGCTCTTAGAAAGGAGGGGGGCCCTTCCAGGGGGTTGCGAGTCCGGTCTAGGGAGCCGCTTTGGTGCGGTCCCAGAACCATCCTCGCCAGCCACTGGGGGCCTCGCCTCTCCCTCCTTCTGCTGGGTGTTGCTCGCGTTTTGAAGTCGCTCGCGCTCTCGGAGCCGACTCCGTTTGTTCTTTCGGGCAGGGCGTCCCCTGCTCCCACTGGGAGCTGGAGGTGGTCGCTTGCCCTGGCCACTTTCCCCTTCCATGCGGATGGGTGCCGTGGTTTTGGGCTTGCGACTCACCAGAGTCCACCCTGCCTCAAGGGCTGTGTGCGTTGGGTTCTGCGATGCAGAGCCAGGTGTCTGAGCGGGGACCACGGAGCACGAGGCTCGGGCCACTACCGCTGGTGTTGGGCCAGCACCGGCATCGGTACGCGGTTGGCCTTGGGGTTTCCCCTTTGGCCTACCACTCACCGTAGGGCGCTGGTCTGTGTTTGATTTTGTGCTTGATGGGGCACTTTTGGGTTTCCCCTCCAGTACCACCGGTTTTGGGTGATTGATTTGTTTTGATTGATCTGCAGAATCCATAATGCATTGTACTTGTGTTCACTCTCCTGATTTCCCACCCACCACGGAGCCCGCACCTTTGGGGATGTCCCATTCGGGACACCAGGATTATCAGGAGAGTATAGGTGCAGAGGTTGGGAGCTCACTGCGCGACATCGGGAGCTCGAAATGTGCGGCTGGCTGACCCGATCAAAGTCAGCCAGGTGTTCCGCACATACTCACCCCGTCAGCATGGCCGAGTCCGTCCCCCCCACACCTCGCCTGTGGCCCTCTGACGGGACACATTGCCGTTTCCCTGTGTTGGCTAGTCACAGGGCTACCGTTTAGCAGGAAATCAGGGCCAAAGAGGGCGTATTGCTTGCCGGGGTCCCCACCCCGCTCGGGCTCAACCCCCCAGGATTCCTTCATCCCTGCGTACGGCGCTCAACTGCGTAGGCATGAACGCAGGAGGGTGTAGGTTAAGACCGCCCACCACTTGCCATGATCCACCCTCATAAAGCATGGCCGGGCCGTGTTGATCGCTTCGCGCTCTCACTGGTAAGACTCAGACTGAAGCCGAGAGTTGTCAGTGTTAGCCCCAGGGTGTACCGGCTACATCCTTGGGCATTCTGTGACAACATGTCATCACAGATTGTTCAAGAACTTCGCACGCGTGGAGGTGGAACAACTAACACACCCCTGGGAAACCCTGTGTCGCGGGTGCCATGGACACACACATAGACAACCACAAATTACACCCAAACTCACGAGATAAATATGTGATAAATGTCAAACAGAAGCGATAACCTCAACAGTTGTTAAAAATAAAGCTTCTTCCGATCCAACCATGTGACTACCTGGCAAGGTAGCTGGTGAAATTACAGGCACATGGGACTTGTCAAAAATTATATCTCAGTTTGAAGGGCACAGTGGCAGTGCCCCTCAGATCTTTGCGATTTAAAGCTCTGAGTGACACTGCAACTGTTATGGGTAGGTGTGTACTTACCATCAGGTGCATGACTTGTTCGTCTTCTAAAAAAGTTTTTTGGGGTAATAAATGGCAGCATTCGCTTATAGTCCATTTACTTAGGTACTAAATGTAAACAATCTTGAGATGTCTATTTAATGAAATATTTTATTTTATATATTTATTTTTACTTACCTTTAAATACAAAATACAAATACTCAGCTTCATATGAAATTGCTTGCCTATTTTTATACCTATTGATTTGTAAAGTACATGTTTCAATAAAAAGATGTATCAAGATTGTTTACATTTAGCTAAGTATCTGAACAAATAGACTATAGATAGAGTTTTTATGTTGTTTGAGACTGCCATGTCTAATTTAAACCCTGATTAAAATTTGAGGATATATTTCTGTCCACACCAGCCTACCTATCAATAACAAATCCTATTTTTATTATATCTTTTTCTGCAATTTAATAACTATTAATTTTTGAATGGTAATTATTTATCGAGTTCTTAGGTTTTCGCAATTGTTACACATAGGAAATGGATTTAAATCGCGTATATTTGTTTTTTCAAACAAATCTTTTTGTTTGAAAAAACAAACATACGTGACTTAAATCCGGAAAAATAGTTTCATTTCCTATGGTAATTATTTAGTTATTAATTGTATTATCACATGTGTAAAACAATGTATGAGCAATAAAGAGTATTATTATTATGTTCTGCAATTACTTACATCTAAAGTTCATTTATTATATATTCCCGCATATTAATTCGAGCCACCTCGCATTTTTGTCGTAAAGGGCTAGAACAGCCTTTCCCAAAGTGGGCGATAACGTCCGCTTGTGGGCGCTGCAGGCCTAAAAGGGCGGTAAGAGACCCAGAAAAAAAATGGGGGCGTTGTGTAGAGGCTTAGGGGGAAATTTGTAATTTCATCTAGGAAGACTTTTAGAGTCGTATTTCAGAACTCTACTCAATGCTCAAGTCAGGATTTGAGCAGACTTGAGTATGATTTCAAGCACTGGAAATACGACCTTAATGGCAAGGATTGAGTATGATTTTCAGTGCTCACTGCAATACTATATTAATAGCTCACAACAATTAATTTAAAATTGAAGTTATAGTAGTTTTTAAGTAGGTGAAAAAATGGGCCTGCTAAAAAATAATTTATTCTCATAATGGGCAGTAGACAAAATAAGTTTGGGAACCCCTGGGCTTGAATACAAAAATAGTGTTATCATTGAAGAAAATGTTTTTCCCGGTTTTGCAAATTCAAATTCCCAACAAGGACTTATGGAAAAGACGTTTACTATACTAGTTTCAAAATTGCATAACAGTTTTTGATCAATCAAACATTGTTTAATCTTCGGGCACTTGACACTGAAAATGCGTGATGGCTCGAGAATGATGTGTCCGGAAGTGTATTTATTTATACGAGTTGTTGATACTAGGTGCAGCTTTAATTAATTGAGAACCTTAATTGCAGTTTTCATCTAAAGTGATAAATTGTGAAGCGTCTAAAGAGCCCATTGTGGAGTATGGAAAGACAATAAAGTTTGAAGGGTATGCAGTTACTTTAGAAAACACCATTTTATTTCCAGCAGGTGGTGGACAGGTAATTGTAATAAATTTGTTAACTTTAGCCAATGTAATAAACAATTGACGAGTTACACTAATAAGACCAGAACTTAAACTAGGCAATCCATGAACTTACAATAGTTCTCCAAAATCAGTTGGATTATCCATCTCAAGCGACCAAGACCTACACTTCATTAAGACCTAATAACACTCTTGAATATGCTTTAAGGTTAAGAGCCGAATGAGGTTTATTTGTTGACATAAACTCAAGCTATATTTATTAATAAAGACAGTTCACTTTAGTAAGGTTTTACCTATACTTGAGATAGATTTATTACTACAGGCCTAAATTTAATTTGAGATTTAATTTGTGACAATCGTTTTTGTTTTAATTCCATAAGTGCTACTGGACACTAAAAATAAGTAAATCTATTATGTAAATAAATATTAGACTACATCACATACGTTGCTCTGATCCCAAAGTAAGTAACTGAAATACTTACGTTATGGAACTCGGAAACAATGACTGTTTGATCCGGTCGCTGGTTCATATCCGGCTCGAAGGACCAAACATTTTGGTCCAACCAAAATGTTTGGTCCTTCGAGCCGGATATGAACCCTTTATTTACCCCTTACAGAACCCTTTTTTTTTTTAGAATAGTAAAGTGTATTGGTATAAAATACAGGTGTTATGGTGGTGGTGTTCGTAACGTACTACGTAAAATAAAGTGAATCACGTATTTAAGATAAAGTGCGACACGTGGCTAAAGTAGATCGCAGCGTGCGCAAAGTTATACCAAAGAATGTACGAGACCATACAATTACGGTACCGCCAACACCCAGACCAAAGACAATATAAAACAGTTAGTTTTTGTAGATTTACCAGAGATGTCGACACCATGAAAACTAATATGCAAGTCACACGACCACAGACGTCGTCTTTACGTAAAGGTTAAAAATGATATACTTAACAAAACATACCGCCACAGGCTTATATTTTTTACAAGATTCTCTTAAAAATGTTGCAGTCGACAGCTTCATTATAAGCTAATGTTTCAGCCCCACGACCTTGGCTATTTGGACAACAAGGAGGTCCTTCAAGTGCTTCGCAAAGGCCATGAGGCATTGCACTTTACCAAGGAGCCAATAGAAGTAGGCAAAGTTGTGTCTCAAAAGATAAACTGGGAAAGAAGGTTCGACCACATGCAACAGCATTCTGGTACTAATGTTTATTTTAAACTTCGTTTGTGGTATCGAGTTCTTAGGTTTTCGCGATTGTTACACATAGGAAATGAAACTATTTTTCCGGATTTAAATCTCTGTAAAGGGCCCGAAACGTCGGTTTGTTTGAAAAAACAAATATACGCGATTTAAATCCGGAAAAATAGTTTCATTTCGTTTGTGGTGTTAACATTATTATCAGGGTAGCGTAGTCAGGGCCTGTAAAGCCTAATGCGATCAGCAATTGTTCCAATTGTCTCAGCCTCTTCTGACTGTCACGTAATTTTGCCCATTAAAGGGCAACATTGGCTTAGAAGGTGCAGCAAAGTCTTATCTGCTACATAGTGGTATCTAGTCTCTAGTTTCCTACTCACTTAACTTCAGGTCGAAAGCTATTTCGGCTCAAGGCCAGAGCCACTCTACAGTGTCTTGTGGTGTAGACATTAATCAGGGCTTTCCAGTTGTTGCGGGTTATTAAGTTAATTTGAAAAAAGCAACTTTCGGGAAATGAGCTTTAATGTTTATGAAAATAATACATTATTTATAAATCGAGATTTTCGTTTAGTGACGATATTGGTGATATTGTAGCTTACACTGGATTCTCAGTGTAATTCTGGTGCCCCAAAATACATGGCCTACCTAGTTTAGGCACCAGTCTCCTGTTGAGTTCTCACTTAAGTGTACTTTTAAAATTGTATGTGAGTGTGATAGAATAAATTATCATTATGGTGTAAGGTAACACATGGCGCCATTAATGGCCGTAGCAAAATTATTATAGACAAAAACTTGCTCTTATACCACTAATTTACAGAACTATTCCCTAGCAAGTGGACAGTGTCATAATAATATTTATTTATACTAAGAATACAATGAATACAAATAAAGTATAGAGTGTATTAACTGCCACGTATTGCCACTACAGGTCAAAGTTCTCATCCAAATAAGTTTTATTCTTGTTTAGTTTTCTGCTTTCGCTTTGCTAATGGTTAGTTGTTAATTGTCTATATCTACAAAGAACACCATTAAACTGTTTTTTTATGATGTCTGCTAAGTAGCCATGCTTTAATTTATCTGTAATTATGCCGTATTAAAAGAACCTACAAACATTCTCTATTAAATAGTCAAGTATACGTTCTTTTTTCTTTCTGCTCGGCAGGTCAACATCTCCTCTCGGCAATTTTAGAAAAGGAGTATAGTCTCCCCACAACTAGCTGGTGGCTGGGCGCAGACGAAAGCTACGTGGAATTGGACTCAACGTGCGTTACCAATGACGTCATAACACGAGCTGAGTCTCGGTGCAATGACTTGATTAGAGATGCTGTGCCTGTAGTTGTCAAGTTTTGTAAGATTGACGACCCGGACCTTGACCAGGTAACATGTAGTGATGATATGCAAAGTGTGAATACTATAATAGCGTAAAGCTCAAATTATATTTTGTGGCGGAGCAGCATTGAAGCGAATTTTTGTAACAATATTGTACGGACAACGGCACATCAGACTACACATTTTTGTTCGAAAATCGCCTCCAGTGCAACGGAACAAGATACGTCAATGTGTAGCTTGATGTAATTACTTTATGATCAATTGTACAACGTGCAAACTAGATACGAGCTAAAAATCAAAATCGAATCAAAAACCATTCGCGAGAATTCCGCAGCTGCCATCGGCGACGCCTGGCGGGGTCGGTAGCATAATGAGTACATCTTCAAAATTATCAGCTTAAGGACTATATCGCAAAACGATCACCTTTGTAGAAAGAAACTTACTCGCATTTTCCACTATTAAGTACAATTTATAGTATAAAATGGAACCAAGTTGATAACTTTATTTTCATTCGTATTTTTTGAACAACAAATTTTTAACTAAACTGTACTTCCTATGTCGTCCATTTAACGACATGGTCATTTCGTTATCTAGACGTTTTGCTACAATGTCATTGTAAGTTAGTCTTTCTGTAGAAGTGGTCGTTTTGCAATCTAGTCTTTATACTAATCAGGTCATTTTCAAGATAGTCATTATGATACCGACCCGTCTGGCGAATCCGTGGGGAATGGCGTGAAGGCAGGCGCAGTGTGACGTCAAACGTCGACGAAATACTACAACCTCAAAGACGCAAACTCGCGACGAAATTGACGCTTCCGTTCCGCCGCAATGTAAATTGAGCCTAAGGTGAAATTATTATAATTAATAGACAAACACAATTACTAGTAGTAGGGCTAGTATGACAGGGCGCGATTTGCGTGAATGCGACAGAAAGCGCGAGATACAGCTCGCATAAAAAATAGTAATATCTCGCGCTTATATGTCGCTAACTAGGTAATTTCGTGTTCAATATGAGTAACGGGATTACTTTAGTACACAACCCACAGCACCCTGACAATTTCGAAAAGTTAATTTCCCAAACTGGTCCAGTCCTCATCCACCTCTCACAATGCAAGCTGTTGGGCCACCGAGGTCGTCAATTTACACGCAAACGTAAACGTAAACTAAATTGTAAACCTTCTAGAACTGTAGTAACGTAAAAGTTATTCTATAAGAGCATTAATTGCAAGTCTGAATAAGAATATTTTGTATTACGTATTTTTAGGCACACACCAGAGGATTACCAAAAGATTGCATGAACACAGTTAGAATTATATGCATCGGTGACATTGATGAGAACATGTGTTGTGGAACTCACGTTTCGAATTTAAGGTATGTAAATAATGCCAATTTCTAGGAAGGCTAAGCATTGTGAAAATGTAGATAAGTCAGCTTCCTCCCCACATGAGGTAAGCTTCTTCTAAGACGAGATTATAAACGTTTTTTTAACTGGACTTTATGGGTAAATCCTTAACCATAGCAGACATCTCTTGTATCCACCGGTAGCTGTAAAGGTACCTGGGTGAATGAAGAAACTTTCATATAAGTTTGTTACGTCAAAAATGTGACAATCTTAATTATTATAGAAAAGTCACATTTGACTAAAAACATTACTAAACCAAAGATCTTAAGTATTATCATCAGTGATCGGAATTGTGGGAGTTAATCTATCTAAAGTATGAACGTTTTCTTAGTATGGACATACCCAGTTCGTTATCAATGGGTATAAAATTTCTATTTTTACTGTTTATTTTCTAAAAATTCCAAAATGTAGATTGTCTCGTGTTTAAATGGCTAAAGTATTTAAACACGTACAGTCAAGAGCACATCAAGCTTGATACTTTGGACCATTCTTATTCCAAGCGGCATAGAGTTAAATTTAAACCTTTAGTGTCAAGCTTGACGTGCTCTGGACCCTGTACGTACCTAAAGAAACACAAGTACAATGTTATTTTTTGAGACAATAATTTGTTGCAAAATAATATACTAATTTGTTGCCAATGTACTCAAATTTCAAGAAATAACGCATTTTTAAATGTAAATCAGTTGTAGAAGGAAATGTCCACTTTATTCTTTAGTTTAGCTCAATTATCCCGCTATGAGTTTTTTCTTCGCTCAACGGTTCCTTTACAGTTACCAGCAGCTGACAAGAGATGTCGCTTTATTAATTGCATTATTTATTTTATTCAACATTACGTAGAGGGAGAATTGGGTAGAGAGTATAGAGCCCCTATAAATAATAAAAACCGTATAAGCGAGATAGATTTATGCACAGACATATAAAGTAAACGAGAAAACTATATTATTTTTTTGTCCCTTTCTACGTATGCGGTTTTGGTTGTATGACTCAACGCTCGTTGAGTCCAGCAAATCCTTCCGAGTGTTTGATGTGCATGGATTTTATGTGTTTGTGCTTAGAGAAGTGTTTAAAAAGTTACTAACCGTTCCTTTGTAGTAATTGACAATTATTGCAGCTCACAATAATGGTGCATTGTTATATTTTAGGCTGTAAAAGCCGTACGGAACGAAAATACCCAACATAACCTTTCACACGTAAGTTCTAATTTTTCATTACAATCAATGAATTTTCTTGTATGAATTACTAGTGAAATACTCTTACCAGCCTAGAATATTACGATTGCATGTATTTCAGATGATATTTGAAGTGTTTTTCTTGATTGAAAGATTTTTGTTTGTATCGTATAAACCTCCTAAATAAGGAGAAATAAGGAGAATATCTTACTTTTGTCAAATACGTCCATCTCGCTTCTACCAGCAGTGGTTATGATCAGTGTTGGGCGTTAATCAATTAAATTTCAATCAATAATTCAATCAGATTAAAAAATCAATTCAATTGAAATCAATTGCAATTAAATCAATTGCGACGCGTCGCAACGTCGCGTTGCGATTGATTTTAATTGCAATTGATTTTTAATTGCAATTGATTTCAATTGAATTGATTTTACTTGCAATTAAATTTGCAATTAAAATCAATTCCGGTCGGTTGGGGGCCCCGGTTGGGAACTCCCCTTGGGGGCCCCGGTTGGGGGCCCGTTTGTGGGCCCTGGTTTGGGGACCCCGGTTTGGGGGCTCCGGTTTGGGGGTCCGGTTTGGGGCCCCCGGTTTGTGGGGGCCCCGGTTTGGGGGCCCCGGTTTAGGGGCCCGGTTTGGGGGCCCCTGTTGGGGGCCCGTTTGGGGGCCGTGGTTGGGTGGCTCGGTTGGGGACCTGGTTCGGAGCCATCAGGCCCCTTAACTGTCCCCTAACCGGGGCCCCAACCGGGACCCCCAAACCGGGGCCCCCAAACCGTGGGCCCCCAACCGGGGGCCCCAAACCGTGGCCCCCAAACCGGGCCCCCCAACCGGAGCCCCCAACAGGGCCCCCAACCGGGCCCCCGACCGGGGCCCCCAACTGGGGCTTCCAACCGGGCCCCCAACCGGCCCCCTAACCGGGCCCCCAACCGGGGCCCCCAACCGGGACTAACTCACCCCCATATGCCCTATAAATTTATCATAATTGTCAGTTTTAATTGTTAATTGTTAATCAAAAACATTGAAAAGATTGAAAATTGATTAATTGTTAATTGTAGATATTTGCGATTAACGATTGATCAATTGTTAGTTGCGAGAACCGCAATTAACAATTGATTAATTGTTAATTGCGGTTCTCGCAACTAACAATTGATCAATCGTTAATTGCTGTTTCGCAATTAACAATTAATCAATTGTCAATCTTTAATTGCCAGAACAATTAAATTTTGCCCAACACTGGTTATGATACGTGAGAAAGAGAGATCAAATAAATAACGTATAAATTAAATTAGACAGGCGTAAGCTGATTTTAGGCATTCCGTGCCACTATCTTTTCCCCAATTTATGGGTCATTTTAAATATTGTATTTTTTTCACTTTTCAATACTTTTTCAGTTCGAAATATGTATACTAAGTTAATACTGTTCAAGGGCCAATAAAATAAAATAAAAATTTATCATAATTGTTTTATTTGGTTACTAAAACTCAACCTAGCTAAATGTGGTCTTGCGGATTCTCCCTCCTTAGACTCGGCAGATTCATCATTATCATGAACCCATTTATACGTCCCACTGCTGGGCACGGGTCTCCTCTCAGACGAGTGCTTAGGTGACAGTCCACCACACTGGCCCAATGAGGGTCGGGGACTGCACACGTTTTCCGAGGACTTTGAACCTTCTTCAACGTTTCATCACGATGTTTTCCTTCACCGAAAAGTTTATAGAGAAAAATTTATAGGTACTCTGTTGGTATCCCTTTTCAGTATACGCGAGAAGCTTTTCCATTCTTTTTTTTTTATTCTCCCTCTACGGAACATTATGATGTTTTTACTATTTTTTTGTGAAAATACTGTACTAGTTTGTTGTTATTACTAATACAAAATGTATAGTAGTTTTTCATGAAATTCTATTAGTACACATTTCTGACTCCACAGCCAACTGCAAATGATTAAGATAACAGGTGTGGAGCCGGGGAAGAAAGGAAAGACCAACTTGAAATTCTTGGTTGGCAATCGCGTTACGAAAACGCTTCAGAAAATGCTCGACAGGGAGAAGGCGCTGACTGGCTTGTTGAAGTAAGTACGAGTAAGAAAGACATTTGAACTCATGCCTACAACACGTACTCATTATATGCTCACTGTACTCATTACACAAGAATAAACAAAAACAACAGACAACAAGACAGAGTTTAACAGGCGGCGTATTGCTAAGCAGTAATATCTTCCTCGCCATCTCGAGATGATAGGATAAACTTAAAATGTAATAACAAGTAGAGGTGCAATAAATGCTCATACGAAGTTAATTTATCATCAGGCATTTCGTTTGCAGTACCATATACATTTTAGAATTGCTTTTCGTACAATTTTAATAATCCAACAAATACATGTTTTGCAGAAACGAACCAACCAAACACGAAGAACTAGTGCAAAAACTACAAAAGAACCTCAAAATAACCAACAAAAACTTACAAAACGTTCTGTCCGAGCTGGCTCAGTATGAAGTGGACAAAGTAAAAACGGCACAACCTAAACCAAAGTTCGTTTTCATGTTAAAAAAAGAAGCAACTCCTGAATTTAATCGGCTTATATGCAAAGGTTTGGAGGGGGA
>NW_020654520.1:2487158-2501994 GCF_003589595.1 Hyposmocoma kahamanoa
TGTTACACCTTCAACTAAATTGTTTATTGCATAATATCAATTACAAATATAAGATGTAATATTTATTGGTGGTAAACATGTGACGCCCTGCAAGAACACAGCAACGTCTGAGGGCTAATTTCATAAATCACAGCACCCCTCATGGACGAATGGCATAAGAGGAGTTACGTCAAACATGCTTATTGCTCTAGTAGATACAGAAAAATATAACCCACGTCCACATTCTTGTAATTCTATCTACAATATTAGTCGATAGAGTTACAAGAATTGGAGATGATGGGCCAATACGCGTTTTTGACGTAACTCCTCGTGCCATTCTTGCGTGAGGGGTGCGACATTACAATATATCACAACATTTAATTATGATAATGTAATAATGTGAATTCTATATTAGTGATGGGTAACATACATTACACAATACATTCATTTTAAATAACATTTATTAATAATGAATACTTTTAATTGTTTTCTGAACTGTGTGAGTCTTTCTAAGGTAAAACAGTAATTCTAATTAATGTAAGTTTCTTTGATACAGTGTCGTTTCCTACGTATAGTAAACACGAATACTTGAAAACTCGATTTCAACTGTCTTTATTAATAAATATCATTCGAGTGCACATCAACAATCACTCATTAATTAGAAATTCTATATTTATTTATTAGACGGGTAATACAATACACGACAAAGAATAAGAACTAAGAACAATGTTGTTCCTTTTGCAGGGGCATGCCACAACAGATATCGAACCCTACGGTGCTGCTTTTGGACTGTTCCATCGCGTATCAGAGGGTGGAAGGGAAATTAACGTCTCTAGAACCAGTGCTGTTGCAGGTTAGTCATGAGGAATTAATTTTGATTTATTGAAGATTTCGTAAAATTTTCAATAGTCATGTAGTTGTTGTCGACAATTTTATCGATAGATTTTGAATGTAGGTAAAATTTTGCCAAAAATGTCTGAATTTGAAATTGTGAATGTTACGACGTTCTAATCATTACTTGTCCCGTATCTTGCTTTCTAAAGACATATTTAAGGTTTTTTTTTCAATGAAGAAAACAAAAAAGGCTTTTTTATTTTTGTGAGGTCGTCAAGTCAGGATTGTTATACAGACTGTTCCTTGTTCTATCGGTCGTCACGGAAATAGTAACTAACGCTAAGATAATCGTTAACGACACAATAACGATAATAATATGCCAGACCATCACACCAATTGTTTGGTGTCGAACAAGGGAATTCCCTTTACTATGGGTACCAGAGTAACGGAATTCACTCTGTGGCATTTCCCAGAACGCCCAGACCGGAACCAATTTAGAAAAGTTAATTTCCAAATTTGTTCCTACCGGGAACCGAACCAAATCGAAGGGACTTTCTCTTTTAGCGCCCTCTGTGTAAAATCGTCGGGCCTACTATCGGTTCGTCTTTAGGACCAGGGCCCCGATTCAGAACTCTTCGATATTTTAACCGAATCGCACGATGGGGCATCGTTCTCGAATCAAAGGGCGCTTTCCGAACTCTTCAGAATATTCCGAATTAAACGTTCGATCCGGATTCGGATACGACATCGTTATCCAACAACGTTTACGGATATAGATCATAAGAAAAATGAAAGTCTTTTATATACATTAAATTTTTATTGAATTGATATTCAAATATTTTTTGTGAAATTACTCCACTAGTTTGTTATAATTATTAATACAAAGATCGAACACTCAAAAAAAATTCCTTCGATCCGGTCGGATTCGAACCGACGTCTTCTTTTATATACATTTTTAAGACTTTGAAGGCATTGACTTACAAATAAATGGACGACGGGTCTAATACAAAAACCACGAAAAAAATGTCCCAAGTCAATCTATTTAAACGTAGTGACATGTAAAGGAATGTTAAAAAGCTAAAACGTTGAATTTAAATTGTAATGTCATCGCAGTACTGTCTAATTTTGCTTGCTTCGCTGTCAGTCGAACAAACGAAGACTAAAGCGTGAATGACGTTCTGTATACGATTTTAACGCCCTATAAGTTCGGACACTTTTTAGCACGGACCCGACGTCCATATAATTGTAAGTCAATGTTGGAAGGCCTAAAATATATGAATACATTAGTCTCGCATTAAAATAAATTAATAAAATTGAACAAAATCCAGACTTTATTTACAATAATAAGAGATTTCCATATTACATTCTTCCTTGTAAAGAATAGTTAGTTTGGGAACTTTCATTCGATAACTGAGTTCTGAATAACGTTTGCAGCCTTTGCCGGTCGAGAAGTATAAGTAATCGTAAGGGTATGACGTCATTTCGGTTCGGCTTCGAATGCGACAGTTTGACGTTCGATTCGGTTATTGTGAATAAAAATGCAAAGAAATCGTACATCATACGATATCTAATCGAATCGGTCGACAATGGAGTTATCGTAAGGTTCTGAACCGACCTGCAGTCTCTGTTTTTTCTACGTTAGTTTTGATTATAATGACCCTCCCTACCGATCCTTAGGGTATACGAGAAGGGTGCTATAACCTGTGCAAGTGTATGGATCTTCTAAGTTCAAGTACAGGGTTGTCAGAGACCGTTGTCACTGATTTCATCCGGATCTCCAGAGGTCTCGGGTGAACCGCCCCGGGCGCATGTACCCTCCCTATTTTTAGTAGATACCGTGCTTTCGTGTCCTTTCTTCCCGCTGCGCATTGCACAACTAACGGTTGCCATCGTCCATTACCAAAACTCGTCTATTGGTCGTCACCATTCCGCCGAGTTGAAGCGTCTCTCTAGTTCGTACGAAAATATGCGACTGGAGGGACCGGAGGATAGACCTAGCTCATCCTCTGTTAGCTCATTGAGTATATAACCAGAAATAGAGACGAAATGTAATTTAATTTGTTTGAAAACTACCTGCTATATTATTACAGTGACAACTGCGCTCCGATTGGCTAGCCCGAAACAATTGACGGGTGTCATCAATGGGTGTCGTCAACTGTTTCACTTCAAATCGACCAGTTAACTTGAGCTTTGCTATAATTGACGAAAATTTGAGATATTACATATTTAATAACCGATGAAATGTGGTTCCATTTGTTTTGTAATTAGACGTTTTACTGTTTTTCCCGCGCCACCGAATAGAACACGCTACAGGCTAGCGTTAGAGATACTATCTTTATTACAATAAACACAGAATATTTTTTGGAATATACGGAGACGTACACACAGGTCAGTTGGCCTGACTATATTTCAGTACAAACGGGAGTATAACGCACACACACACTCAACATAGCCCCGCACTAGGGAAACCCTGTGTCGCGGGTGCCATGGACACACACATAGACAACCACAAATTACACCCAAACTCACGAGAGAAATAATTGTAGGCCATACAACTATTTCTCCCGGCCCGGGAATCGAACCTGGGACCTCTGCGTGGCAGTCCGGCATGGTAACCGTTCGGCCACGGAGGCAGTTTAAAGGAGGAGGAGGGAGTTGATATTTACAAGTTACGTATGACTGATGAGTTACCAGGAGTATATCGTCTCTATCTCTGGTTATACGCCTTCCCTCCGGAGGTACCACGTGCAGGGCCCCTCGCAGGAGCAGGAGTACCTGGCGCGCTGCGCGCTGCGGCTGGCGGCGCTGCGCGCGCGCGTGGTGCTGGTGCGCGGGTCGGTGGCGCGCGCGGTGCAGGACGCGCTGCGCGCCGACGGCGTGGCGCTGGCCGCGGCCGTGCGCGAGCGCGCGCTGCGCCGCGCCGCCAAGGCCTCGGGCGCCGACGTGGCCGCGTCCGTGGACGCGCGCATCGCCGCGCCGCGCCTGGGCAGCTGCCGCAGCTTCTACGTGCGCAGCTGTGAGTCGCCCCTGTCCGCGCCCGCCCCGGTGCAGCGCTTTTCTCGACCGACGCCACGAACGAACAAAAATAATACAAGAAGGAAATTAAACTACTTTTCCGGATTTCAATCGCTGTCAGATTTAATACGTAGGCATCTTCGCAAATGCACAAATGATCTACTCACCTCCTCTCTATTCCTATCCTAAAAAAACGCCCTGATTTGAGGGTAGAATATTCCCCGTTTTGACGGGCCCTGTTGCAACTACGCCGCGCTAGCGAACGGTCGCTTTTGACGCGATATCACCGTAGCCGTTGGCCAACGGCAATACGGAAAATCATCTTAGCATCTCATCTGTCTGTGAGAGACCAGAGTGGGCGGCGCGACAACCCCTTGACACCTGGGCATACGCATAAACACCAACGACCGACACATCTATCGAGGGAACAACTCAAGGTCAGTCAGTGCGTTCACCCTACCCCATTTTGGCGCCGTCAATCGTGTATATTTCGCGTAAATCGACATTTCGGGCTCTTTACAGGTCCCATGGTCACGGTTGACTGAGGTGGTACAGTCTTCAACCAGTTATATATAATATTAATACGAAACGTCGTCGGTTTGTTTGAAAAAACAAATATACGCCCATACGCCATTTAAATCCGGAAAAGTAGTTTCATTTCCTATGTGTAACAATCGCGAAAACCTAAGAACTCGATATAATACAAGAAGTTGAAACACGCGTGTTCGCAAAGGAAATATAAAAAATGCAAAAAGATAAAAGTGGGTAACCAAAAAGAACTTCAAAATACTTTCATTTGCTTCACCCCCTTCGTGCGGATACTTCTATCCGTGCGCCATACTTAAATACAAAATAAGTAATACCGTAGACAATATTTTAATAATTCTCGTAATTACTATATAACAGTTTTTCTTTAGTGTGTTTACATACATTACGTAGCTCTTTATAAGTACATAATATATTCCAAAGTTTACAGTAACAGAATTGAATGGAATTGCACGCCCCATACAAGATAAATTTATGTTTTTTTTTTAATGTAAGGCAATCACTCCCGAACGTATTTGAGAAAAAATAATACCTCCACTCATCGGATCAACTTAAAATTTGTTATACTATGAAAATTCGATGACATTACAACCATATGGTAACCTGTACCTAATGCTGCAACCAGGACACTGCGTACTACGCAACTCCTTAACACTTATTGTATAGAATTATACCGAAGAATGTACGATACCACACAACTTATAATACAACTAACATAATTACACTACCTATAATAGGGCTCTTAAATTGCTTTCAACGAGACATTAATTTACAAATGGTAACTTATCGGGTTTTCTGAGGTATGCACGTTTAGTATCGGGAGTTTTTTTTAAATTTTAATTGAAGTTTTTTTTAGCTCTTTCTTATCATCCACCGCGCTCCTTTCAGATCCCAGCAAAACTCTCATGGTGCTGGAGGGTTGCGCGGAGCCGCACTTGGCTTGCTGCATCCTCCTCCGAGGGGCGCCTTTGCAGGAGCTGGTCCGAGTGAAGAAGGTCGTCAAGTTCATGCTGCTAGCGTGCTACAATTGGAAATTGGAAAAGGCATTCCTTGGCGACATTGAGGCCGTCTTGCCCGAAGCCGGGAGGACGTTCGACGACGACAGCGTTGACGACAACGACGTATTTGACAAGAGCGATGACGGTTCAAGTGCTAAAAAGACTGAGGCTCAAGATAGCAACGAACGAAATTGTTTCAATAATGAATCTGACAACTCTGAAGCTAAAGACGTTTTTGGTGAAATACCCGATGCTGCAGCTA
Source organism: Hyposmocoma kahamanoa (assembly GCF_003589595.1). NCBI lineage: Eukaryota > Metazoa > Arthropoda > Insecta > Lepidoptera > Cosmopterigidae > Hyposmocoma > Hyposmocoma kahamanoa. The sequence goes on from NW_020654520.1 coordinate 2,492,793, forward strand.
AACCAGGTGTTGGCAATGACGGCAAAGCAAAAACGACTGATAGCGAACCGAAAACCAACGAACGAACCCCTAAAACATGTGACAGTCAATCGAAAGCCAGTGTAAGTAAAACAGAAGAAAATCAAATCTCAGATACGAAATGTCAAGAATTGGACGACCCTTTACAGAAAGCGAAGTTTATGCGCAAAACGGATAGTGATAAAACTTTGAGTTGTGGAGTGCCGATTAGAGATTTTAGTGATCCCTTACGAGCTACTTTGTCGGTCGATGACGACGTCTTCCTGCCGAAGGAGGAAGCTAAATTGAAAGCTGACGAAACGCACGGTGATAGGTATGTTTACATTTATTGTTATAAAGCTTAATAGAGTTGCACGCTTGTGAGCCTAAGTAGGATTCGAACCTTTTAGTGAGAGATTTACCATAGCTCTGTCAGAATGTTTCTCCACGAGCACGAGGTGGAATTATGGTAACTCTAGCCCGACCGACATTAAAGCATGAAACTCAAATATTTTTTGTGTCATAGGCAAGCAAATTACACTTGCAATCGTTACATTGACTAATTAATAGTACATTATTGCAGAGGCCGGGAAGTAAGGGATTGCTGGACGAGTATGACTTACAAGGACGAACACCAGCGAGGCCTTGTATTAATACGAGTTAAGCAATCCCCGTTCCCGCCGAGGCATGTGTAGAATTTTTCTCAAACATTGCGAGGAAATGATAAAAGAGTAAAGAGAGGAAGATGTGCAATAGAAAAAGTAAAAAAATATTAACTAACTTTAAAATTTATACAATGCAATTTTTAAAACAAAATGTTATTGTTTTTCCAGGCACTAATGTGCCTACTTATACTAACTATTAATATAGTAGTATGCTGGACTTTTGATGATGTGTTTGAATTTATCTATTACTGTATTTTCGTTATTGCTCTTCTCACTAGCACTCATTTTCGCGATCAAAATACAAAGACAAAACAAAAGAATACCAAAACTCTTTAGTCTAAATGTTGCCGCCATTTTCTTTTCTTTTTAAGTGAGCGGTGCAGGTAGGTATTTTTAATTCTCGCAGTTATTAACATTGGACAGTTGGCTGTCTGAGTTTTTTTTGTCTGTTTACATAGTTGATTATTAGTAGATATATTTAAAAGTTTAGAGAAGAGGACTGTAATGGATTTTCATACTTACTTTGCAGGCCTTAGCCGGGAAGAAGTCAAACATTTTCGAGCATGTTTGAGAAAACACTATTTATTACTCATTCGTAAAACATATCCACTTAAGATGAATGGGAAAGAAACTCTAGGAGTTGCTCTTTGAAACATTTGTACACATTAATCATTTTTACAAAATTAATTTCATAATTCACTTATTTGTGAAAACACAATTTCTATTACAAACATTGAAGGTAGGTTATTAAACATTTACTCACAAGCAGTTCAAGAGACTTAACTAGATATGACGTTTTTTTTAATGTCACAAGGGCGTGCTCGCATGAATTTAATAATGGTTTAGGTAGTTACTATTAAATAACGAACTTATAAAAGTATAAATAACTATATATTCTCTAAAGAATGTGCTAATTCGTTACACGATAGGATGTACTTTATTCGATCATAAAAAATCCTGAAAACAGACTAAAATAAAAGTCTAAAAGGATTTATTTAAGAATAAGTTAGATAGCTTTGTACACACGCCATCACATCAAGTTAGACATTGACGTATCTTGTTCCGTTGCACTGGAGACGATTTTCGAACAAAAATGTGTAGTCTGTACATATTTTTATATGGGGACATTTTTCTTTAATTACTACAGAGAACGTGCTAAATTTTGGTTTTCATCTGACGCCCTATAGTTTCGTTATCCCAAAACTTAAATTTTCAAGTTTCAACGGTTTAATCACACGCCGCTCCGCCCGCTGTCCCGTCAGTCTGAACATCTGTGTCAAATTTTCTCCGCCTGTACTTATTTTATTCATATTAACCTGACACCTCACTACTAAAATCTTGGCTTCAAATACCTCGCCTTACTAATGTGTGTACTTGTTTTAGAATACGACTAATGCCATCTATTGGTGAGATTCCGGACTAAATTAAGAATAGTGGCATTGATTGTCTTAATTGGCTGGTGGCATTATAATATTGTTTTTATTTAATTTTAAACTTACAGATGGTCAACAGACGATACAGTCCTCTCAATGTCTCCGAACGTAATAATACCAGCGCCCTACCTCGAAACCGAGGCAGGCCGAAAGTGCCCGTTGAGAGTCTACTTCCCTAAGCCTCTGTTGAGCGTGCCTTCAAAGGCTCCTCACACTCCTCGCACGCAACATCGCAGAATCAGTCGACCGCATCAGACTAACGTAACCTTAAAGGTAAGGTTACCTGCACCGTTTTGTGATGTCTTCTTTATTTTCGAACCCAGTAAACATGCTCCAAGATACAGACCTCACAATGTATAGAAACCTGCTTTAGGTACACGCCTGTACTCAGATTGAAGCCCGAAAACTTGTTTTTATGATAGAAAATTTTATCGAATCTACTTGTTTGTTTTTAAAAAAAAACCGATGTTTCGGTTCCATGGTCACAGGTGGGGTTTTTTATGACATCAAGTGATGGGACGAACAAATCATGCGTCTTTCCCACCGAGTATACATATAACCAGAGATGGAGGCGAAATGTCATTTTTTTTTTTTTTTTTTGGTTATTTGGCTTCTGTCCCACTGAGGACAATTCTGCCAGTGTCCGGGTTGAAAGATACACGGTATATTTATCAAGATTCACTCAAACGACGATGATCGGTTGCACCATCCTATGGACAAAGACAAAACACGGGGTTATTTGACTAGCTACTTTGGATGAAAAGCATAAACACATGCCGTGCACATAGTAAAAGTTATAACCGTATGTTATTTTGTTCAATATATTTAAATAGAGTAAATAGTAGCGGAGGTTTTAGGGGAGAAAGGATACTATAAAAATTTGTGGGACGAGGGATACAATCTGGAAGAAGATCGTATAAAGAGACGGGATATAATGCACAGTTAAAAAATATATGGTCAAGAGTTCCTTCTTCAAGACCGCACTCACAAAGGGAGTGATCCCTTATCCTGAGCTTAGCAAGAAAAGTGGGTCTGCAGTTATGTCCTAGGCGCAATCGGATGATAGTTGAAGTTGTTCTTTTACTGGCCTCGCGGAACTCGAAAAACCAAGGTTTCTTGGGTATTACTGGTTGAAGACCAGCATAATATTTGCCTTTTTGTCTGCTAGAAGACGACCAGGAAGTCTTCCAGTTATTGTGTAAATCAATCTTAGCCTGGGAGCGTAAGTCTTGAGAAATAGATTTATCATATATAATGGTACCAGAATGAATCGCCCATTTAGCCCATCTATCCGCTTGTTCGTTCCCAGAAATGCCAGAGTGTCCAGGAACCCAAACAAGAACAATTTGAATGCCAAGGTTAGAGCAATTGTAAAGGAGCTCTTTTGTTTTAAGATTGATTGGGTGAACATCTTTGCTACGAAAGGGGAATTTTAACAGATCGTCCAGGCAGCTACGAGAGTCTGTAAAAATGACAGATTTGTCTAATTTGTGGGATTTAACATATGAAACTGCCTCAAAAACAGCGATCACCTCACCCGAATATACGGACGCTTTAGAGGGAGATTTAAAAGTTAAGGAGATATTAAATGTAGGGATCCAGACGGCAGAGCCAACAAAATCATCTGTGGTGGATTTGGAAACATCTGTAAAGATATTGAGCCAACCGTTCCATTTCTCATTAATGATTTTATTAAAAAGTATTTCAGCGTTAGGGTCATCTTTGACAATTCCTAAATTGGTAACAATGTTGGGTTTAAAAATTAGTGCATCAAAATCGATTAAAAACAATGGATTACCAGAGTATTGATTGATAGGGGGGCCGATGAGAGATTTATTAAAGCTTTTTAAAAGGCATGGAGGGCTCTTATGTTCCCAGTATTTAGAAGTTGTAACAAGGTTCGCTAGTTGAGTCAAGGGGGCAAGTAAGGGGTGAGCAGAATTTTGTGAGATTTTGAAAAAGAAACGGTCGCATAAGTACTGACGACGGAAACATAACGGAGGATCTAAGGTCTCAACCTGCATGGCATTGATTGGAGATGATTTCATCGCTCCTAATATAACACGAAGACATCTAGCTTGTATATTATCCCAATAGTTAACAGCGGATTTGTTACAAGGTTCTAATAAAAATAAAGCGTAATCAAAATGACTCCTTATTACAGCATTGTAGATCAATTTTTGGGTATAAGGGTGGGCTCCCCACCATACTCCACACAGAGCTCTAATAATATTAATACCCTTTTCACATTTATTTTTAATATAATTTAGGTGAGGGATTCCAGTCATGTGGGAATCAAAAAAGAAGCCTAGAAACTTAACCTTGTCGTGTACAGGGATCAGTTCATCATTTAGGAAAATTTGTATATGTGGGACACGTCTTTTTCTTGTGAATACTACTATTGAGCTTTTATTGGGTGATAGGAGAAGGCAGTGATTAGTGAGCCAATCTTGCAAGTATCTAATGGCAGTATTTAGTTGGATAGTGCATTCATCAAGAGACTCTGAGGAATAATAGAGTGCTAAATCGTCTGCATACTGTAGAATATCACAGAAGCAGTCAACAGATTTATCAAGGTCAGCAGTATATAGACTATAAAGGATGGGGCTCAAGACAGAACCTTGTGGGAGTCCCTTCCATATCATTCTGGGGGGGAGAAGAGAACCATTGATACGTACTGAGATGGAGCGAGACATTAGCATGTTATAAATGATGTTAATCATCCTCACTGGTAGACTCAGCTGATGCATTTTTTGCCTGAGTAGCGGGAGATGAACATTGTCATAAGCGGCTGTCACGTCCAGGAAGACACCAACAAAGTACAATCCTCTGGTGAGTGCGAGTCTAATCTCAGTAGAAAAGGTACTGAGGCTGTCAAGAGTGCCCATACCCTTACGGAATCCGAACTGCGACCTGGATAGAAGTCCTTTGCTCTCCAATATCCACTCTAATCTATTTTTGATGAGGTGTTCCAATGTTTTGCATAATACTGATGACAGCGCAATGGGTCTATATGAGGCAGGATCCCTTGGATCCTTACCTGGTTTAAGAATAGGGATAACAACTTGAAGTTTCCAGGAGTGTGGAATATCACCATTTTCAAAGATTTTATTGATAATATTAAGTAGGACAGTTTTCGAAGAATTTGAGATGTTCTTAATAAAAGAATATGGGATACCATCGATTCCAGGTGTAGAGTCTCTTAGGTGGTTCAAAACTGAAGACAGTTCTACGGAGGAAAATGGTTGATCCATTCTATCATTAGAGTTTGGGGAAAAGGAGGGAGGGAAACAGTCCATAGATGGGACAGAAGGAGGGGCCAATCTATTAATAAAGTCATCGATCCAAGTTGAGGGCTCATTACTGGAGAAAGTATTGGATACACGAGAGCCTGAAAACTTTTTAAAATTTTTCCAAACTAGAGAAGATTTTACACGAGGAGAGAGGTTCTCGCAAAACTGAGACCAGCCAAGGCGCTTTTTTTTTGAGAACAGCTTTTTGGATTTAGCATTGAGCTTCTGGAAGGACAAAAAGTTTTCAATGTTAGGATTATCCAAAAAAAGTTCTTCAGCACCATTGCGTTCTAGAATAGTTTCTGTACAGTCGGAGTCCCACCATGGGGGGGGAGGGGATGGTGTCTTTCTTAGATTTTTTAAGAGGGATAGAGAGATCAGCAGCAGAAAGCAGAATGTTAATGAAATCCTCATAGATTGCAAGGAAATTCTCATTTGTAATTAGTGGGAGTAACCTAGTTTTAACTTCCACTAATGAAGAGAATTCATCCCATTTAGCCTTATTCAGTTTAAATTTAAGGAGGGGTGTTGCAGGCGGTGCCAACTGGACAGACTGAGCGAAAGTTATTATTATAGGAAGATGGTCACTGCCATAAGAATTGAAAAGTACTCTCCAAGAGAATTTGGAAATTAATTCAGAAGAAATTAGGGAAAGACTAACACAACTGGGATTTTGGGCGGGGGAAGTTCTTCTCGTAGGGGAACAATCGTTTATAACACAGAGATTGTTATTATCAAGCATGTCAATAAGAAAGGTGGCAGGAGACGAACAATGGTTAGAGCCCCACATTGTGTGATGACAATTAAAATCACCAAGCACAACAAGAGGGGATGGGAGAGAAGCAAGGATGGAGTCTAGTTCAGTGAAGATAGATTGATCAGGATGGGGGATGTATACTGAAACAAATGTTATGTTTAAAGCTCTAGCTGCTACAACATTAAAATTCGGGGAGTGAGAAGGAAGGTGTAATAAAGAATAAATAGTGGGTCTTTTAATAATTAGAGCACAGCCATCATATCCATTGTTGTTATCATCCCTGAGACATGAGAAACCAGGAATCCTAAAACGCGAAGATGGCTTTAGCCATGTTTCCGAGATAGCCAGGATGGTGGGCTTATAGTTATTTATTAAATCAATTATTTCATGTTTTTTATGACGTATTGACTTACAGTTCCATTGTAGGATTGGGGTCATTATTAATATGGATTAAAGAGTTTAATTTATTCAGTGATTGAATGACATTGTTCGGTAGGGAATCATCAAATTTAGAAATAATATTGATAAGTGTGTTGATAAGTAATTCAATAAGATTTTCGTTTCTGGAGGTATTGTTTGATAAGTCTGAATTAATAGCACAGCCATTAGGTTGTGTGGACTGCGGAGTCATAATAAGGTCATTGTGGCTTACTTTATCGAAACCAGATTTTGGGGAAACCCAGGGTCGGCGTTCCAAATAAACAGTTTTTCTTTGGGAGGAGCTTGGGGAAAGAGGGGGGAAATTATGAGGTTGAGAGGTTGTAGGAGAACATTGGGTTGCTGCAGGAGGTTGAGCTGTCATAGGGCGAGCACTGTCAGCGAAAGATTTACGTACAGTCCGGAATCTAAGGGAAGCCTCCGAGTATGGGATGTTTTCTGTTGACATAACAACCTTAATAGATTTCTGTCTGGCTTGTTCAGGGCAAGAGGGATCCGTGGCCATATGGGGGCCACAACAATGTAAGCACGTTGGTTGGGAGGTACCACAAGAATCTCCAGCATGTGGTTGGCTACATCTGAAACACCTGGGCTTTGAACGGCATTGGGCTTTCACATGACCAAAGCGGCAGCAATTGTTGCACTGTATGGTTGGTAGAGTATAGATCTCTACCGGAAGGGATGTATGATAACACAGGACTCTTTCAGGTAGTTCTTTGCCAAGGAAAGAGACCATTACTGTTTGGGAGGGGATCCAATGTGGTTTGTTATCAATATATTCTTTCCTGTTTAGACGTCTGGCCTTAATGGCTTGGGAGCCATTAGTGCAATCAATTGACTTGACCAGTTCTTCCATAGTCCACTCTATCAGAATGTTTCTAACAATACCATTTCTTATCAAGTGAAAAGTGGGGATAATTGCTTTGTAAGAATTCGAGGTGAGGAGAGAATTTTCAATAAATTTGTTTGCGGATATTGCACTAACAAAAGTAACTACAACCCGATTGCGCCCTGTAGCTTTGATACCGTCTTTTGCAATCCCATGTATACCATTCTTACTTAGGAACTGGGCAAACGTCAATAATTTGATTGTAAGACCAGATGAGGGGTTGGACTCTTCTCTCGATACGTGAACTATAAATGGACCCTTATCAGAGTCACTATATTTTAATTTCATACCGTCAGCAAATTCGGGTAAGCTGTAGGTTTGTTGGGCAGATGCATTTGGAGGAGCGTTTGAAGAACGTTTCGGAGGTTGCTCCGATGTAGTTTGGGAGGAAGATGCTTCATCACTGGCACGTTTTTTAGGCCTGGAATTAACATTTTGGGTGGGATAATGGTCGAAATTCATTTGAGAATCCGGGTTCAAGAAACCGCCAGTAGAGAAGCCGCCTCCCCCATCAGGGGGATTATCGTCGTCCATCACCAGTTAGTAACTAAATTTACCTTCACAAACACAACAACAGCACCACAAACTATACAAAAAAGGCAACCAATTTCACTCGGAAAGTACCAATTTAAATTTCGACACGTGTATACTGACAGGAGCCAGACACTAGACCGAAATGTCATTTAATTTGTTTGAATACTATTCTGCCAAATCATTACTGTCACAACTGCGCTCCGATTGGCCAACCCGAATTCGAAACAATTGACGGGTGTCGTCAATTGTTTCACTTCAAATCGTCCAATTTAACTTGAGCTTTGCTATAATGGACGAAAATTGCAAAATTACATATTTAATTACAGATATTAGATAGTACTTAATTACAGATGAAATGTGATTCCGTTTGTTTTCTAATTAGATGTTTTGTAGTTTTTGCCACACTACCGAATGGTACAGCCTGCTTTGTTAGAGATATTATCTTTATTACAATAAATACCTACAGAATGTTTTTGGAATATACGGAGACGTACAGACAGGTCAGTTGTTGGCGCTGTACTATTTCAGCTTTCTAATTTGTGATTTCAGCGCAAACGAGAGTTGATATTTAAAAGTGATATAAGACCCATTTGCCTGATGAGTTGCCAGGGATGGATAACCCTTATTTCGTCTCTATTTCTATGTATACTCGATGGTCTGTCCATAACAGTTACAGAGGGGTACTGTATATATTATACACAGTTGACAAGTCCCGTGTGCCTGCTCACATTAGTACTTGGCGGCAGAAACAAGTATGGTTCTCTTTTACAAGTATCTCTACTGTTAACTAAAACTGAACTTGGTAATGTCAAATCGCGGGACCTATTACTTGGCTATTTCTCATCTCAAGTTTACGGTTCGATAAACCACTTTTTCCAAACTCTTTCTGGTTAGGAGGTTCACCCATTCATCGCGAATCCGATAACAACTTCGGCAGATGACATCGCGTTTAAGGCTGCACTCTCGCATTACAGAGCTACGGGCTGCCGTTTGGTCAACAACAATCACGCGCGTGAGTATTAAATGTCAAAGGTCTATTGGCATGTCTATAAGAAGCGGTGCAAGTGAAAAGAGGAGATTTTTATGTTACTAATTGACGGGACGAACAAGTCGCGCGTCTGTTTGTAAGTGACACGCCTGCCCATAGCAGTTGCAGTCCCACTCAGAGCTTTAAATGGCAAAGGTCTGAGGGCACT
>NW_020654520.1:2502094-2519367 GCF_003589595.1 Hyposmocoma kahamanoa
TGTTGTACGTTTGTTGTTCTGTTACAAGTTAAGAGTGACTTGCCAGTAGTTAGCCATCGAGTCACTATTCAACTGCCATTGCAATTTTTTGGTATTCTGCTCTTCAGTGGCGAGTCTTTGGCACGTCAATGACGTCGTTTACGAATTAATTGACATGAAAAAATATATTTCACAAAAAATTATTAAATATCAATTCAATAAAAATTTAAGATACAGTGAATAGCGACATCTCGCGCCAGGGCTGGTAACTGTAAAGATATCTAACTGAGTGATAAAACCTTTATAGATTTCTCATAGATGGCGCTACCGGTCGTTGAAAAAACCAAATACAAAGATACGACGCAAGCACATAGAAAAATTCGTGAGGTCCGCTGGTTCGTTCCGTGGCTTAGTTGGTATAGCGTCTGGCACGATAAGCTAGAAGACGTCGGTTCGAATCCGGCCGGATCGAAGGAATTTTTTCGGAGTGTTCGATCTTTTTGTATTAATAATTATAACAAACTAGTGGAGCAATTTCACATAAAAAAATAATTGAATATCAATTTAATAAAAATTTAAATGAAATATATTTTTAAGAGAGAGTCTTCTCTAAATCTTAAGTATTTCGTCACCCATACCTTTACAGCTACGAGCCCTGGCTAGAGATGTCGCTATTCATTGTATTTAAATACATTTCATTTTAAGACTAATTAATAACGCACACACCCATAGCCCCGCACTAGGGAAACCCTGTATCGCGGATGCTATGGACACACACACACAGGTAGACAACCACAAATTACACCCAAACTCACGAGAGAAATAAATGTAGGCCATACAAATGTTTCTCTTGGCCCAAGAATCGAACCCGCGACCTCTGCGTGGTAGTCAGTCATGGTAACCGTTCGGCCACAGAGGCAGTTAAACGTTAAAAAATTGCTCGTTCAACGAGATAAAAATTGACATATACATAGATAGACAGGGCTGTTGCGAATATCAGCATCCGCATTCATCGACGCTGATATTAATTGCCGATGTTTAAGTCGCGAATTGACCTTAAAGCCACCCTGGAATAATTTACAAACCTTCCAGAAGTAATACTGTAAGTTGAAAAAGCTGCTCAGCTGTTGTTTTTGAAATATATATAACTTTATTATAATTATTAATACAAAGATCGAATACTCAGAAAAAATTTCTTCGTTCCGGCCGGATTCGAACCGTCTTCTAGTATACCGGGCCAGACGCTATACCAACTAAGCCACGGAACGAACCAGCGGACCTCACGAATTTTTCTATATGCTTGCGTCGAATCTTTGTATTTGGTTTTTCAACGACTTTTCAGCTTTAGCGCCATCTATGAGAAATGTATTATATTTCATCACACAGTTAGTTACCTTTACAGCTACCAGCTCCGGCTAGAGATGTCGCTATTCATTGTATTGAAATTTTTATTGACTTTATTTTCACATAAAAATAATTGAATGTCAATTCAATAAAAATTTTAATACATAACTTTGATCAAATTCCACAACGTTTAAGTCATGCAGATTGATTCTTTTGTTAATAAATGTCACAAAATCATTGAAAAAACATTTTATTACAATACAAAAAAAAAAGAATTTTCATGTACATGGATTCAGTAAAGATGTACATGTTTCTAGTTTTTTTATTACATAAAATCAGCCTCTGCATCAGCGTGTGCTGATGTTAAGGTTAGAAAATCAGCAACCGGATTAGCATCCGCTGATGTGTAAAAACCTGCATCAACATCAACCCTGATACATAATAGTTTCTATAGTAGTTTTAATAAGACAAAATTGATCGTTAGTGATTGTATGAATGAACGCTATCACTGACATTGCAACTTGGTTTTTATTACCGGATTTCAGAGGGCTGTCCCCTCTACAAGCCGTCAGTGGTAAAGAAAGTCCTCAAACAGCCAGAGCTTGAGTCTTCAGACAAACAGGCTGATCAGAAAGAGCCACTTGACCCGCTGGCTCCCGAGAGCCACCAGCGGCTGAGTCTACTGCTGTACAGCTATAGCAACAAGTCGCCCAATGTGCCCGACTTCTGCGTCAACCCCTGGTGAGTGCACATAATTATTATTGCTTAAACTCGCTCATTCTTTATTATAAAGTAATATATGTAAATGTTTATATATTTATATACATTTGTTACTGTAAGGTTTACATACATTTAAATAATTCCCTTTATTTCGTACGACTTTATTTAGGACGAACAAGTCGTGCTCCTGATGGTAAGCGACCTTTCGGCGGTTTAGGACCACAATGAGAAATGACCACATCTTCAAATAACCACTTCTAAAATTTACCATTTCTTGAAATATCCACTACTTGAATTGACCATTTCTTGAAATGACCATTTTATTTTTTACCTATCCATGACAGTTGCAGTGCAATTTAGGCTTTTAAATTGCAAAGATCTTAGGACGTCTACCACTGCGCCCGTCGCCCTGAGACATAAGTTGACAAGTCCCATGTGCCTGTAATGTCACCAGCACCCTTACCCTTCAAAACCGGAACGCAGTAATGCACATTACCGCTTGGCGAAAGAAAAGGTGTCAGTACTTTACTGGACAAACTCTTTCACAAGGCGCTCTACTGCTGTTTATATATTTTATATCATATTGTTGCTATTGTATGTTGTGGTATTTGTTACTAGACCTGTTATTAGAATGTTTCCTTATTTAATAAGCAGTGTTTTCTAAGTGTATTGTCATAAATAAACGATAAGAAAAAGAAACAGAAAGATGTATACAGTACTGGTGAAGAAAAGTAGGCGTTTATATTTTATTATTATAGCTTTTTAATATTTTACAGGATAGCGACGATGGAGATGTATGGTCGCCATGACATCTCGTTGGGCGCGTTCCTCGAGAAGTACTGCTTCAGCGAGCACAAATGCACTTCGCCTAATTGCAACGTGCCTATGAACCAGCACATTCGCAGGTCAGACACAGAATCACACTATTCCACCCACTAAGAGCTACTCGACCCACGTGAACTACTCGACCTAATCAAACTATCCACTTTTATGATTCGACTTGTTTGAACTAGCGATGGGACGAGTTGTATTTTTTTTATTAATAATTTTGGCTTGGATACAAGTCCTTTGAGCCATGTCTTCGTTTAATTATGTTTCTGTAAATATGGCCGCCACAAAGAGGATAGGCAATTTGAGGCGGCGTGTTTGGATCGACTCGGGATTCCTTAGAACGGGGCGATACGGGTATTTTAGTTCGAGATTCGTATAATTTCGCGTTTTATTCTTCGATTAAGGCACAATAGCGCTATCCTATTCCACTTTAAACTAGATTTCACAAAATAATTGAAAGTCAAAATAAAAACGACACTTTTCCCTCCAAAAGGCCCAGAGCGAATCTTGTATTTTTTTTTTCAACTCGAGTTACTCGTGACTCGGTGCATCCAGACAGAGCAGCCGCGAGTCGCGAGTATAACTCGAATCGCCGATTCACCTAGTTGGACACGACCGGCGTGCCGACCGCGACTCGAGCGTGCTCCGAAGGTCGCCGAACCGAACGAGTGAGAACGAATTGCCGACGCGCTGGATGAATGAAGTATTTGACTCGGCGGGAATAACTTTAAATTTCGGTGGGAGTAACTCCAGTTAATCGAGTTAAATAACTCGCCCATCGTCAGTTTGAGCTATCTGATCACAACCAAAACTTTTAAATTTTATAAAAAACAATACACCTCTTTTTTATTTATTTTATTTAGTAAATTATTTCAGGCCCCAAAACCCATATAATATATACCTTAATGACTAACATACATACAATATAACAATATAATAAGCTAAATAAGTACTCTACACGAATTTCACTTGTCGGCGACGTGTGGCGCAATCTGGTGTCAGGTAACCGACCGCACAATCGCCGATATATGATACCCTTCGACCAAAACTCCTCCTTCATGAAAGTCGACAGATCGGTCGGTACTCTCACCACAAACGAATTAAAAGCGAAAGCAAAAAGTTTCATCCTGTCGGTGCTGTGCCACACAGGTTGCGGCTGGACGGCTTCCTCTTTGTCTTCACCACCTTTGTGAAGCCGTTCTCATCACGCTGATCCGTCTGCCTCTGTTTTTTTTTTTGCCTGACCTTATTCCCATTTATTTGGGGTCGGCCCTTCTGGTCACTCTTCTCTAAGACAGTCTGTCCTGTCCTGTGTTGCTTTAGTAGATCTTAGTAGATATACACTGCCTCCGTCGCCGAACGGTTACCATGCCGGACTGCCACGCAGAGGTCCTAGGTTCGATTCCCGTGCCGTGAGAAATATTTGTATGGCCTACATTTATTTCTCTTGTGAGTTTGGGTGTAATTTGCGGTTGTCTATGTATGCGTCCATGGCACCCGCGACACAGGGTTTCCTCCTAGTGCGGGGCTATGTTGAGTGTGTGCGTTATTTAAAAGAAAAAAAAATTTAGTAGATCCATGTGAGGCAGGGTCTACCACATCCCTGGGGCTAGCTACTCATGTCAAGGGCATTCCTTGTCATATGATCAGGCGATCGTCGCATAACATGTACGTATCACCTAACTCGGCTCTCTAGCAACTTTTCCGGGATAGGCCTCACTTAAAACTGCTTCTGATGTGGATGTTTTTGACGTGGTCAAGTCTTGCAACGCCGCCCGCCCATCTTAGCATTTTCATTTCCGCGCTGTGCGTTCCATTTTCTCGCTGCTTTTTAAAAGACCAACATTCAGCACCGTACAATATTGAAAATCGCGAGCTACTCTAGTTCCTTACCGTCATTTTTGGACTTGCCACTGAGCCATTAACAGTTTTAACTATTCTCATAACATATATCAACAGATTCGTCCACGGCGACGTTTGTATTACCATCACGTGCAACACTGTCGGTCATAGCAATATGGATAAGATGAAAGAAGAACAGAGTAAACAGGTGAGCCCTTTACAATAATCCTCTTTTATAGATTGGTAGAAGTAATGTTTAACCTAATTAGGGGATGTCATAGCATTCTATTGGTTCAGATGTGTTTTTCATTCCGCCGACACGCTTTGGCTGTTCTGCATCGATGGCGAATACTGATGTGTCTTATTTTTAATAGATTCCATAAATAGGAAACGTATCGACATCATCCTAAGAAAGGTATTTATAGCATAATTTGTACGACAATTTGAAACATAAAATGTCCTTCTCGAACATCAGGCGTTGCGAGAGACATCAAACGCGAACAAATGTAACGCCAGTTCCAGGCGTCGAACAGGACCGCCTGGACGAAGAACGTTAGCAACTCACCAAACGGTTTTTGAAAATGCTAAGGCGTTCGGGTGCTGTGGTTTCGGGGCAGGTGATGTTCTGGTCGCGCTGCGAGCAGTGCGGCAGCGTGGGCCGCGCCGCGCGCATGTCGCCGCGCGCGCTGGCGCTGTCGCTGGCGCAGTACGTGCGCCTGCGCATGGCCGCGCCGCGCTACGTGCGCCGCCGCCTCTGCGCGCACCCGCTGCACGCGCACGCGCACGCCTTCGTCTGCCGGCTCACCACCGCCTGCTTCAGGTGAGCGAGGCCCCCGCCCCCGCCCCCGCCGCCGCCCGCCGCCCGCGACCCGCGACCCGCCTCACGTGGCCTTCCGCTCCCCCAGGTACAGCAAAGTGGCGACCTTCGAGATCGAGCTGCCGCCCGAGGTCATCCACACGCGGTACGACACCAAGCAGATGCGGGACGCGCTCATCAACCAGCTCAACGAGTTGATGCTCAAAGGTGCACCATTGTCTTTCTGCTGAATAAGAGTCTCCTCTAAGCAGTAAAAAAAACCTTAAGTCTCCAGCGCGGATTGGGAACTTCACACGCTTTCAAGGGTCGTGAACCTCCTTTGACATGCAAGCTCCGACATGCAGCTACGAGTATAAACAGGAAAATTATTTGGCCCAGCACTAGTGGCTATTGTAGAAGCAGCTATGAAGTATTCTGTGAGACACCTCTCTTGAATGGCAGGCCACGAAACGTTCAGCGGAGTGGCGGACGGCGAGGCGGAGAAGGAGTACCAGGTGTTCAAACAGCAGATGGAGCATTTACATCTCGCGCTTACCTCGTCGCATCTGCAAGAACATACTTCACTCGCAGGTGAATAAATAGACGTAACTGGTTTCTGAAACGGAGAAGCCAAATTTTGGAGTCTTCTAGGTAAACTATTATATACTATTATATTATAACATTGTGATACGGAAGAATGTAGATAGATGTGAAGACAACATTTATTTTATAATATCAAATGACTGGTGGTAAGCTGCACGTCTGCCCATAATAGTTACAGTGCCACTCGGAGCTTTAAATCGCAAATATCTTAGGGGCACTGCCACTGCGCCCGTCACCCCGAGACATGAGTTGACAAGTCCCATGTGCCTGTAATTTCACCAGCACCTTTACCCTTCCAAACCGGAACGGAGTAATCACATTACTACTTGGCGGCAGAAATAGGTAAGGTGACAGTACTACCCCGGACGAACTCTTTCACAAGGACCTCTGCTGCTACTAAAATATTGATGTCGCGCTGCACACGAGACAATTTCAACAAGATTTTCCTGACGATAGTCAATAGCAATATGATTGAAAAAAGTGCCTACCAAATTACTTAATTGTTGTTATTGGAAACGATAATTGAAAAAAAAAACTATTTCATTGATATATGAATTGAATAGACAAAACATTTGACACTTTTTTCAATCAAACTGTAACGTAAACTGTCACCCCTCCCGCACCGCGCAGTTACCTCAGGAACCGATTCATTTAATTTTTTTTAGGCCTGTAACTGTCGTCATGTAACAGATGCCCCTTGTCTTTTTCAGCACACTTGCTTGTCAACAGTGTCATGACATGCTGGCAAAGTCGACCGTAATATCCTAAATTATTGCCGTGGGCTTTTTAATTACATTATACCCATTGTCTTACAAATAAATGGACGACGGGTCTAATACAAAAACCACGAAAAAAATGTCCCAAGTCAACCTATTTAAACGTAGTGACATGTAAAGGAATATGAAAAAGCTTTTAAATTGTAATGTCATCGCAGTACTGTCTAATTTTGCTTGCTTCGCTGTCAGTCGAACAAACGAAGACTAAAGCGTGAATGACGCTCTGTATACGATTTTAACGCCCTATAAGTTCGGACACTTTTTAGCGCGGACCCGACGTCCATATAATTGTAAGTCAATGATTATACCCAATGGATTTTTTACGTCAAGATTAAGCAAAAAGTATTTATGCTCGAAAAATCTTAACATATGTTTCGCATAAACTTGAAGTATAAAAAAATTAAACATTTGCAATATAACTATATTTTACTAAATTTATTTTGTGTATTCGAATTCTGCAGTATTTTTAGCATTTGGAAATTATTTAGTTTATATCTAATACATTGTAGCTGCGTGCTTCTGCGCCTTTTATAACATTTTACTTCGAGTTGAATTATCTATGGAAGAATACCTCTCTTATATAATAATCTGTTAAAAAAAAAAACAAAAGACCCGCCATGTGCAAAATCAGTAAAAAGTGTTATGTTGTGAAGCGATATTTATTCTCACAAGAAATGAATTATCGGTCCTCGCAAATGTGATGAAAAATATTGTATGTAGCACGGGTAGTAAAAATTACAAATCTCGAGTCTTTAAAGCCCTCAACCTTTGGCTTCGGGCTTCTAACAAACTCGCGTTATAAATTTCTTATTGGACGTCCTTAATACACAATATATTATAACAGGCTTGTACCAAGAACGAGATAAGTATGTGAAATATAATTAATAGGTTACAAAAAAACGGTTTCATTCTAATGATAAAGATGATGAAATCCGTCACAGGTGTGGTGCGCAGCTTGTGGAGTGTGTCCGACCGCATAATCGCAGGCGAGAAGATGCTACGCGACGCTAACGACATGTGGACCAGCCCACCTGCCAAGCCCAACAAACCCCTGCCCGACACCATCGGTAAGCAACTTCGCCTATACACTGCCGTGCGCCCTGTTTTTATATTAACTATAGACTAGTTTGAGGCACGATAGATTTAGATTTTTTGATTGAATTTGTTGTATTGTTTTTTCTTTCTAGTGGAAGAAAAATCCGACGTCGAAGACTCTGGAGACGCAGGCACGGACTCAGGTAGTGTTTATTGTTGATTTTAATTATTTATTGCATCATGCACAGTACAGAAAATAGTATCCCATAACACAAGTAAATAAATAATAACATAATGAAAAAATTGCTCTACAAACCATTGACTTACAAATAAATGGACGACGGGTCTAATACAAAAACCACGAAAGAAATGTCCCAAGTCAACCTATTTAAACGTAGTGACATGTAAAGGAATATGAAAAAGCTAAAACGTTGAATTTAAATTGTAATGTCATCGCAGTACTGTCTAATTTTGCTTACTTCGCTGTCTGAAGAAACAAATGAAGACTAAAGCGTGAATGACGCTCTGTATACGATTTTAACGCCCTATAAGTTCGGACACTTTTTAGCGCGGACCCGACGTCCATATAATTGTAAGTCAATGCTACAAACACACATTTTTCTTATATATGATAAACACCTATTACAATATGAACCCTATTTCAACAAAATCTTTATTTACTTATCACTTTTTTCTACTTCCACGGCCGACCTGTTACCATGCTGGTCTGCCACGCAGGGTTCGAGTCCCGAGTCAGGAGAAATATTTGTATCGCCTATTTCTCTCGTGAGTTTGGGTGTAATTTGTGGTTGTCTATGTGTGTCCATGGCACCCACGACTCAGGGTTTCCCTAGTACGGGGTTAGGAGGGAGTGCATGATTATTATTATTCTTACTTATTTATGAAATTTAGTAACAATAGAGCTTGTGAAATATTTCGTCCCGGGAACCTATTTCTGTCGCCATGCAATAATGTGACCGTTACTGCGTTCTGGTTTCGAAGGGTAAGGGGGCTGGTAAAAATGGTGAAACCCCTTAATCCCAGTCTTAATAATTTGAATGATTAAGTTTTATTAGTATTAGGTTGCGATTCATTGGACAGCATGATTATACTGTATTTACAAATGATTGCATGAAAACTACGCAAAAACTTTGAAAACTTTGAGTGCCGTAAAGCTTTAGATTACATTGATCCAAAATTCATTATTTTAACGCCTTCATGACCATAAATGATTATTTTATCATATATTGCATACGAAAAAACAAATCACATTTAGTAAAAAGGAAAACACAGACTAAAGGTACTGCTTATGTCAAATTTCTTCCTGCAGAACAAAATACAGGACACAATAATTACAAAAAGCGGGTTAACATGCACAAAAAACAAAAATAATGTTATAAAAAACCAATATCAGTAACATTAAATTATTATAAACTATATAAGTATGTAGATAAATACATATTTCGTAATATAACATCTATAAAATGTATGGATGGAACAGTGGGTAAATAATGCTCCTTAATTCTCATTTCCAAAAAAAAGCTAAAGATATACTCTCAGTAATGGGAAGTGCGTTCCAAAGTCTGACAGCAGTGAAGGATTGATTGAATAAATTGGTTCGACTAATGTTTTGAAATTAATCAGGAACGACATACGTTTTTACAGATAACACTTCGAAGGAATTGGAAAAAGAACATGGTACGTTGATTCTCTACTCTCCATTTTTGGATATATACAAATGATAAAATGGATTAAATGAAACTGTTTGTTCAGGCGCTGAAGAGGACGAAGAGAAAGCCGACAAGAAAACTGTGCGACAGATCCTCTCGCAACTGCTATCGAACAACCAGACTGCGAATCAGGTATGGTGTTTTTTATCAAACACCGTCTATCATCGTAAACCCCATTGGTCAGTGTAGGTTTCCTAGAACCATATGGAGAACTTTTTAGTTCTTATCTCACCACTAAGCACATACGTTAAGAGATAATTCAGTGAAATTAGTACCAGCTGATTGTTCACCGAAAATTGTGCATGTATTATACCATCGTGGCGTAATGGTTTATACTGTAGAGGCGCTGGATGAGGTGGAGGAAAAATAATTCCCCAGGCAACCTAACCAAGTAATTGGTTTGGTGTGTATGTGTATACGTATGGATACCTCAAGGTATCCATACTTTTGTCCTGCAGATTTTTTTACACGTAACTGACACTCAGAAACGATTACGAAACGAAAACGGAGAAATGAAAAATGTCAATTGAAATGTTTCTAATTATTTTTCTTCATTCTCATCATTGACTTACAAATAAATGGACGACGGGTCTAATACATAAACCACGAAAAAAATGTCCCAAGTCAACCTATTCGAAATTTAAATTGTAATGTCATCGCAGTATCGCGCTGTCAGTCGAACAAATGAAGACTAAAGCGGAGTTTGGCGCTCTGTATACGATTTTATCGCCTTACAAGTGCGGACACTTTTTAGCGCGGACCCGACGTCCATATAATTGTAAGTCAATGATTCTCATTCTTATAATGATTTCCGAAGTAGAAAGTATTTGAAAAGATACGATGCGGTACTTGTCTAAAAGTACTAATACCGGAAATGTATCCAATGAAAGGTATCAACAGGAAAA
Source organism: Hyposmocoma kahamanoa (assembly GCF_003589595.1). Lineage (NCBI taxonomy): Eukaryota > Metazoa > Arthropoda > Insecta > Lepidoptera > Cosmopterigidae > Hyposmocoma > Hyposmocoma kahamanoa. The sequence goes on from NW_020654520.1 coordinate 2,512,656, forward strand.
GTACCCGATATCAAAAATTATTGAAACTTTTTCCGTGTCTCTGGGGAATTATTATTATTAGTTAAAGTCCATATTAAAGAGTACTGTAATAAATAGGTAGTTAATATAATTTAGTAAATTAAAAGGTAAAAAAATGATCTTTACCATAAGACTAAAGATTCTTTAGTCACCGCTAATCTCCTTACTGCAAAATTAAAATTTCGTCTTGTATACAGATGGCGCTGAGCGATAGACTGTAACTAGTTTATGTTATGTAAATGGACGTAGGTATCAATTAATCCCTCTGATATGAAATATTAGACATCAAATTTTTATTTTCCTTGTAATATTATTGAAATATTGATCATGAGCTGAAATTATTTCGCCGTGACACATAAGTTGACAAGTCCTATGTGTCAGTGATTTCACCAGCACCCTTCTTACTTCCTTGGACAAACTCTTTCACAGGGAGTTCTATTACTACTAAAACTTATTTATTATTATATCTGTTATCACCAGAGCGGCATGATAATTTCAAGCGGATTAGTTCCCGTGGTTGTAATGGCGGGCGAGATTGGTTCCGTGATAGCTGCCACCCTGGCGTCAGTGACGTACCAACGAACATTGGCGTCGCATAAAAACACTCACTCCGATTTGGAAGACACTGAAAATCTAAACACGAAAGAGAAAACCGACGCGGACAAGAGCAAGGCGAGAAATAATGACCATATTGAAGTTTTACTTAAGGTAAGTAATGTCAGGTAAATTAAATGTTTATTATTTCGAAGGCTTTACAAGGCTCGAATCCGGCTCGAAGGACCAAAATGAACAGCATGCGGTTAGGTATTCATGTGATGGTAGTGCTTGTCTGTCAATGTAGTGTGTGGTGTTGTATGCAGCAAATACCAACCGCCTGCTATGCATGAAATTATAGTAAAGTCAAGATAAAAAAAACTACCTATTAAACCTAATGTGATGTATATATATTTTTGTAATATTCTTAGTGTTTAAAATAAATAAATAAATAAAATAAATAAATAAATAAATAACGGTGAGACCTCAAAGGTCGTCCCTACGATTTATCTAGTGTAGCCCTACAACCTGCGGTGTGTAGCCTAACCTAACCATAAAATATATCAACGGAGAAATATATATGCAAGATACAAACGGGAAGTCTGTCACCAGGAGACCTAAGGTAGGAGGTAAGGAAGTACACGTCGTGGAATGTGTACTGGAATGGTATTCTAACTGCCGGTCAAGCAGACTCACAAGACCGATCTACTGACGGTTAGAGATGCCTTGGCCACAGTGAGACGAGTAGCGGGTAGTACGTCACTTAGCAGGAGATGAGTTAAAATCAGATGGTAGTGGTTAACTGATTATATTTACAATTCTTACTTACTATATAATTTTTATTATTATAGATTACATTATGATAAGTTTTTCTTAGTGTGCTATGTGTGTTGGTGGCCGACGAAGTTCTTTCTGTAGTTAATTATGTTACTATGTTATGTTTGTGACAGTTCAAATGTATGTTACGATCTTGCGTTTTATTGTTAAATACACGATGTTCAAAGTTGAACAGGCGACTTTCGTGTGTAATATTTTTTGTTAGTGTAATACATAGACACCTTTTCTGTCATTGTTTTTCAAAGTTTCAAAATGGCGACCCGCTCTGCCCGTCTCCCGTCGAGTGCCCCGCCTTTGCTCTGTGCAAGTACATTATTTGCCAACTGTATGGTTTGTAAAACTGTGCTAATACGTAAGTAGTGAGCATGTGTGATGAACCTTAACGTTTGTTCTGTCGACAGGACGGCCTAGTCTGTCGCGTGTACTACGCCTCACAGTTCCATAAACTTCGCCACACGCTACTCGCTCCGCTGTCGTCGAACCCGTACATCGTGGACGAGTTCGCCTCGCAGACCAGCGAGGCCAGCGCTCACGACAGCAGATGCTCCTGCGAAGACGGCAAGGAGAAAAATGAAAGTAAGTAGGAATTATTTTATTGTTATTTTTATTTCATACTTTAACTGCCTCAGTGGCCGAACGGTTACCATGCCGGACTGCCACGCAGAGGTCCCAGGTTCGATTCCCGGGCCGGGAGAAATGTTTGTATGGCCTACATTTATTTCTCTCGTGAGTTTGGGTGTAATTTGTGGTTGTCTATGTGTGTGCCCATGGCACCCGCGACACAGGGTTTCCCTAGTGCGGGGCTATGTTGAGTGTGTGCGTTATGTGTGCGTTACTTTGGAACCTAACTCTACGGTTACGTACAACATTGAATGATCTGCTGCATTGACATGGTCTAGTTCTAGTTTTATTTTGTTGATGCGGTAAATGGTATCAAGACTTTTATGGTATTTTTAATACTGCTAGATACCACCATCATTAACATTAACATATTTAAAACATTTACAATATTTTAATTTTAATTAAACATCATTACTTTTACATTTGTAACATTCTTTAATTCTAGACAGACGCAGAGGTCCCAGGTTCGATTCTCGGGCCGGGAGAAATATTTGTATGGCCTAAATTTATTTCTCTCGTGAGTTTGGCTTTAATTTGTGGCTGTCTATGTGTGTGTGGCACCCGCAACATAGGGTTTCCCTAGTGCGGGTAGCCCCGCTGTTGATTGTGTGCGTTATTTATTTATTATTAACTACTTCAAAAACAATCTCGTGATAACGGTTGCCGCGTTGCGACCGCAAGGTAACATCCTCTAGGGACAGAGTCGCTATTCTGCCCTTACACTAACAGCTAAGTATATAAATAGTTACAATAATAAATTTTTTTTTTTTTTTTTTACACGCACTCACTCGACATAGCCCCGCACTAGGGAAACCCTGTGTCGCGGGTGCCATGGACACACAAATAGACAATTACAAATTACACCCAAACTCACGAGACAAATAAATGTAGGCCATACAAATATTTCTCCCGGCCCGGGAATCGAACCTGGGACCTCTGCATGGCAATCCGGCATGGTAACCGTTCGGCCACAGAGGCAGTTAAATTATTTTTATTCTTTTGGTTTATCTTATGGTTATTCTTATTTTATAGATGGCCAATTACAAGGTTCTATAAGTAAGTTAACAATTAAACTTTTCAATAGATCTCTGCAGACGCTCAGAAGAAAAAAATAAATAAGAGAAATAAATTATTAATTGGTTGAAAAAAATTCTTACATGGATTACCTTTTAAGGTAAAGAATAAAAAACTAAATACTCAGTAATAAAAATTAATTTATGAAATTAGTAAAACAAATGTAAACAAGCCACGATAATATTTATTTTTTTATTTAGTAATTTATTTCAGGCCACTTGACCCTTATAATGTATACCTTAAGGACTAATATACCTACAATATAACAATATAATAAGCTAAATAACTACTCTACACGAATTTCACTTGTCGGCGACGTGTGGCGCAATCTGGTGCCAAGCACCGGCCGCGGAATCGCCGATGTACGACAATACAAATACCTTTCGGCCAAAACTCTTCCTTCAAGGCTGACAGATGTGCGGTTGATATTCTCACCACAAACGAGTTAAAATATTATTTAAAAATATATTAAAATAATCCAAGAAAAAGTAACCTTAATTATTATACAATCATCATAAAGCTAATCATCAATTAAATCTTAGAAGTGGGAGTGATGATGAGGTCGGCGATGGAGGATGCACACGTAAATAATTATGTCATCTACAGTCTTATATTTATGTCATGTTCAGTTATGACTAATGTAACGTGCGTGACCATACGTCCATATTTGAGCGGGACAGTCCCGCTTTTAAGCTTAGTGCCACGCGCCCTCAAAATACTAAAAATATCCCGCATTGACAAAACAGGACATACGTGACAATAATTTTTTTTAAATGGCTCGAAAACGAAAAATATATATAAAGTCAACCCACCAGACTACACAACATTAAAAGATATTTTTTAATTTTTGATCATTAAACTTTTTTAGTTCTATTTTTTAACGTGTGTTTTAAATAAACAATAATAAATTTACGGACGTCTCGCTCTGACGGAAAAAAATTATGGTCACGTTAGTCTAATATTAATGCAAACCCTATGGGACCTAAATCTAACACGGGGCCTCCTCATGCAGCGCCCACAATGCACCGAGATCGTCTATTTAAAAAGATTATAATTTCGAATAGATGTAATTTTTTTTAATGATTTCTGTGCCCTAGGTGTTGCTTCTTTTTCACATAATTGTTTTCGTATTTCAGATAAAAGCCTGTGTGATATTGAAGAAGGGTTCATAAGGTCGCTGGCATATTGCGTGCCGTGGGCCGCCAAGGGCGGGAAATCTGGATCCACGTTTTGTAAAACCAAAGGTAATTAAATAAAGCCCCGGTCTGGCAAGACGGCGCTGGTTTGAATCCAGCCGGATCAAAGGAAATTTTCTTTGAAACAACAAAGGCAAATACTTCAATATTAAAAAAGAAAGAAACGAAAGAATTTGTTTCAGACAACTTACCATATAGTCCATATAGTGTGAGTAGGCGCTTACAACTACGTTAGTATAATGCAAAAGGTTCATTTTTAACCGACTTCAATAAAAGGAGGAGGTTCTCAATTCGACTGTGTTTTTTTTGTATGTATGTTACGCGATAACTCCGGTATTTGTGAACCGATTTTCATGATTCTTTTTTTTGTTGAAAAGAGGGTACCTCCATAGTGGTCCCATTTCATTTTAAAGAAAATCATCCACCTCTAATGGTCGCTGATCACGCATGAACATTCATTTTTATAAATAGCGCCTAAATTTTACTTAAGGAGCAATTATTTTAATGGTTGGTTGCTATTCTCCAATTCAAGGCATTTTTGTCTCTCAAAATACTTTGAGTAGTGAGAACCGATTTTTATTATCTCCAGTGTCAAGTCTTGTATAGTGGCGAACTAGGGGATATTTCAATAAAACTTGGCAAATATATGTAATTCCACGTACTTTTGAGGTCGTTTTTTTTTTAGTACTCTGTACTGAGATTATGATGAACATGAATGGACATGCGATACTTAAGGATTGGACTGTCCATCCTCTTCGCTATCCCCCTAAACTACATACCTGTTGGTGCTGCTTCTCACTCTGACCAACAGTTTAAAATAATTTGTAGAATCTATATCATCTCCAGTCAGCTGCTGGTAGCTGAAAAGGTACCTGGCTGTGTGTGGAAATAGATTTCTCACAGATGGCGCTACGGCTAAAAAATCGTTAATAAACCAAAACAAAAGCGCTTAGAAATATTCGTAAGATCCGCTGGTTCGTTCCGTGGCTTAGTTGACATAGCATCTGGCACGGTTTGCTAGAAGACGTTGGTTCAAATCCAGCTGGACCAATGGAATTTTTTCTGAGTGTTTGATATTTGTATTAATTATAACAAAGTAGTGGAGTAATTTCATAAAAAATAATTGAATTCCATGGTGGTGTTGCTGATATTCAATAAAAAACTGAATTAGAATCAATATCAATCAAATTGTATACTAAATACTACTAAGTCTTCAGTAAGACTAAACGCCAACGTAGCGCCGACTTGCAATTAAGTAAAGCGGGTGATAATTGATTAGTGCTCATGACAAAGTCAAATAATAAATTATTCCGGTAACATTTTTACACTAGAAAACGTCATTTTTTAAGCTACTGCTCGTTTACTACGCTGACCTCCCTGAAAAGAACGAGCAAGCAGCAAACTCTTTTCAAATAAACTTAATTGCTATAGATTTTTTTGAATCATATTTGTGTGGAACTAGACACTTGTTGTCTTTCCATATTTCTTTATCTAAAACATACTCTTCAATTTTGTAATATGACTTTTCAATTAAAACAATTTTAATGTAAGTTAGGAAATGAAAGTACTTAGGAAATGATAATCTTAATATACATATGCTCCGGAATCTTATTGTAAAAACGTATACAGTTCCCCATAAAAGAAGGTAAACGACTTAGTTAAACGAAATCGTGGTACCATGAGTTTGAACTTAATTCTAAGGTTAATATTATGGATATCATCTTTCTTATAGAAGTTATGTATATTTTTACGGGCATATAACATATTTGAGTAGTGTATTGTGATGCCACAGTCATGATACCAGTCTCCTTAAACTTTTCTCTGAGAGAACTTCGAGAACCTAAACGGTACACAGAACGAATCACTCATTTTGCATTACAAATATGGTTTGTATATCTGCCGCTTTACCCCACATGAGAATCCCGTAGGACATTATACTATGGAAGTAACTAAAGTTAAACTAGTCTAGCAGTAGGAACATCGGGAAGCTCACGTATTCTACGGACTGTGATTTCAGACGACAGATACGTGCTAAAGGAAATGACCAAGCCAGAATGGCAGCAGTTTCTGGAATTCGCACCACACTACTTCAGCTACGTCACCAGTTGTCACCAGAATAAACTACCCAGTCTTTTGGGTAAGTAATATATGGGTAATGATATTTAAAATGTCAAGTTCTTTGAGTTTCGCGTTTTTTTCCGCATTTAAAATGAATAAATCGACCCCTCCTACGTAAAGTATCGTATGTCGAAATTGCCAAGTTTACAGGGGAGCGTTTTAAAGTTCTGAATTCACTGAAAGAGTGATCACCACAGATCATCTAACCGATATCTAGGATTTTATAATACTCTATGTGAGTAATGAGCTTTGCCGAATAAAACTGAGAAATGCTAAAGTCACGTGTTATGTTCGTTTCAGTGAATTCAGAACTT
>NW_020654520.1:2524367-2592246 GCF_003589595.1 Hyposmocoma kahamanoa
TATATATAAACATTGACTTACAAATAAATAGACGGCGGGTCTAATACAAAAACCACGAAAAAAATGCCCCAAGTCAACCTATTTGAACGTAGTGACATGTAAAGGAATATGAAAAAGCTAAAACGTTGAATTTAAATTCTAATGTCATCGCAGTACTGTCTAATTTTGCTTGCTTCGCTGTCAGTCGAACAAACGAAGACTAAAGCGTGAATGACGCTCTGTATACGATTTTAACGCAGTATAAGTTCGGACACTTTTTAGCGCGGACCTGACGTCCATATAATTGTAAGTCAATGTATATAAACGATAAAATTAATGCGTGTATTTGTTTTTTTAAATAAACCAACGTTTCGGGTTCTTTACAGGTTCTATGGTCACGGTTGAATCTGGAATCCGATATCAGTAATTTAAATTGTTGACTGATTTATTATGCAGGGTGTCCCACACAGTCTTTTTCTTTTGCCTGTTTAGAATAGAATAGACATTTATTGCAACGCCACATACCAAAAAAAAATGATAACACAAACAAGGAAAACAAAATTAAAGAAATAATAATTAATAAAAAATAAAAAAATGCATTAAAAAAAAACAACATTAAATAAGACAAATCTGACAAAAAACAAATTATAACGACTACAAATTTTTACTGTCATTGACACATGATGTACGCAAAAGGACTTCATTCGGCATACTACAGCAGACTTTATTCAGTTTATAGTAGATAGATTTAAAAGTTTAGAGAAGTAGACAATAATTGATTTTCATATTTTGCAGGCTTTGCCTTCTCGTGTTCGTTATTTGAAAGTAACGCAAACATTTCCGAGCATGTTTGAGAAAAATATTTTTTCATCTCACTAACTCGGAAAGGCTTAGAAATTCGCGCAAAAGCGTTTTTAGCACGCTAGCGAGGAAAAGGTCTTTGAAATTCGAACTTGACGATGGACTGTGGTGCACTTAACTTTTTCTTTCGATGGAAAAAAAAATAATGACACGTTCAACTACGCGATTTGTCGTACGTTATTTATGTACATTTTATTCTTATTATTGTTCACATTGTAAATTGGAAACGATAACTAATTTTGTTTATTAAAACTGATTTGTTATAATTAAATATAATTCTACAGTTTTTCATCTACCATTTTCCTTGTTATAATAAGACAAAAAGTTGTGTGTTTCGCTCGGCAGCAAAGTTGTTTTGCGTCTCGTGTCTTGAAACCCTCGCTACGCTCAAGGTTCTATTTACGAATCAATCTAAGGGTCGTATTTCAGAACTCTACTCAATACTCAAGTTAGGACTTGAGTATTGCAGTAAGCACTGAAAATCATACTCAAGTTTGCTCAAGAAAAGCTGACTTAAGCATTGAGTAGAGTTCTGGAATACGAACCTCAGTCTACTTCGCGTGCTCAGGTTGTACAAAAGTTGTTAATGTACGTAATATATCCCTTCGAGTGTGATAGTATTTTAAAAATTACCCTGTATATGGCGCTGTAAATCCTGTAATGTAGAGGTATGTGCCGTGCATGTTTCTCCACAGCTCGTATCCTCGGCGTGTACAGCGTGGGCGGTGCCGGCAACGGCGTGCTGGTGATGGAGAACGTGTGGTACTCGTGCTCGCAGAAGGCCAAGCGGTTTGACCTTAAGGGCTCCAGCCGCCATCGCCTAACGAACGACACGCAGCCGCTGGCTGTGCTCATGGACGAGAATCTGCTTAACTGTGAGTTGTCAACTACAATTGAGGATATACACTTAGAATAATAACGCATAGAATGATAGTTTCATATCAAACGAACTGTCACAAGTGAGGCAAAAATCAAATTCATGTAGGCTAGTTTTAGTAGTAGGTTAATTTTCGGTTTTAGTGAATATTTATATAAAAATACAAGTTGAAACGCGTTACTTTCTTGTGGAATGTGATATTAGTATCTATTTTATTTTTATCTGACGTATTTTTGCGCTCCTTTACCGCACATTTCGTCATTTTTAGCTAAAATTCTTGAGCTGTTCGCGGTGCAAGTTGATCTTGAGCACTGAAGGCCCGCCCGCTCGTGTAGGCCCATTGGGAGCGCTTCAATTTGCCTCACTTAGCGTGTGCGGACTAGGTTTCTATGCGTTATTATTCTAAGGATATACATTGATTATTATACGATGTGAAAACACGATTCTGTTTTTCTGTGAGAACACAAATTAACCTCTAAATTTTACAAGAAAACTGCTATATTCAATTTTACATATACCAATGATGAAACAGAACACATATAGTATACGATATGCACTTTTCAAAAGGCTTTAATTGCGTTTTAAAAAAAAAAACAAATTCTGAAATATAGCCAGTGTCCCTGTCGCTTGACCCAAGCAAAATAAACCGCATTAGTACGTACCGTATTAAGTAGTATGTTAAAAATGGTTAAAACAGATCACTATATAAAATAAATTAACGTACGTGTCGAACAATAATGATGTCGAAGGAGACAGGGAGTCAGACAGGAAGTGAAAGAGCGAGAGAGTCGTTTTAAGTAATAGACTTTTTTACTTTAAACCATAATCTAAGGAGTACCTTTCTAAGGGTCGTATTCTAGAACTCTACACAATGCTTAAGTCAGGACTTGAGTATGATTCAAAGCACTAGAAATCATACTCAAGTCCCTGCCATTAGGGTCGTATTTCCAGTGCTTGTGTTGCCAGTGCAATCCTGACTTGAGCATTGAATAGAGTTCTAGAATACGACTCTTATACTTCTCTCACACTTTCTGTACAAGAACCGCTTTCGTTCTAAAGAACTTCAGGCCACAGTTGGCATAGGTTCGAAAGATATCGAACAAAAATTCGACAAACGCGCAACTTATCCGGTAAGTAGTAATGTCTTTTTAACCGACTTCAAAAAAATGTAGGTTCTCAATTAGACTGTATTTTCTAATAATTTGTGATTTGTAAACCGATTTTGATAATTCTTTTTTTGTTGGAAAGACCGTACCAATACTGGGACCAATTCCATTTCAATTTGAAGAACATATTCTACCTCTAAGGGTGGCAAACTAGGGGATGATTCGGCTTCGCGTACTTTCCGGTAACCGATTTCAATAGAACTTGGCAAATAGATGTAATTCCACGAACTATTGAGGTCGGTTTTTTTTGTATAAAAAAGTTATAATCATTAATAATCGCTTTGTATTTCTCGTTCCGCGCAGTGCGGTGGGAGACGCAGCTGTATGTGGCGTCCCACACCGGCAGCGTGCTGTGGGCGTGCGTGGAGCGGGACACGTCGTTCCTGGCCTCGCATGACGTCATGGACTACTCGCTGCTGCTCGGCATCGACCAGCACACGCTCACGCTCGGCATCATCGGTACCTCATGCCACTGTTTCATCGTGACGTGTGTCATTCTAACCAAGTTACACAGCCTTCCAACCTCCCTATAGCAAACTATAGTAAACAAAGAAATGTCATGATATGTCACGTGATATGTGTCATTCCAACCAAGCTACAAAGTCTTCCAACGTTCCTTTACCACGTGTCGCCGTAACCTCGCTATACTCTGAATCTGTCAAAGTGACAGGTCAGGGATACAAAGCAAGTTTTTACCAAGGATCAATATAGTAGTACCGGCGCGTGACACCCAAAAGTGTTTGTAACAATACAAACACAATATCGAGGTTGAAAATTCAACAAAAACTAATAACAGTAACAGACACACCTAAAAACAGTAACAAAACTGATAACGACGATTTAGATGCACGCGCGCGGTGAAAAAGGAACACGTTCGAATTAGAAGACGGACGAGCGACGAAAGTAGACGACTTGGTCACGTGACAACTCCCGCCTTCCTGTTCAAACTCAAAATTGTTCCTGACCCTGCCTGCTCATGCGAGGCCTATGGGGATCTAAATCATATCTTCTCCTGCCCCTCAATTGACCACGATACTTTCGTATCCGAACTCCTGGCAATCAGTGACCCGCTCTCCACCTAGTTGCATATTTATGCAACAAAGATGTTTACAATATTCTGGCCTTATTTATTGAAAATAATAATATCAAGCTTCCCAATTCTTTTTCATCCAAATTCCGTACCTCTTCCATAATCTGTAATTCTGCTTTCAAAACCCTTTCATCGGCTAAATACGAAAGCAAAGCCACAAAAAAAAGACAATGGCGAAAAGGTGTCAATACCAAAAATTATGGTTTAAACTTCTGCTACTTGCTCTGATAACACCAGTGTCGTAAAATATTTTCTACCAATATTTCTTAACCTTTTTATAACTTTGTCAAAAAAATTAACTTTCCAAAAATAAAATACGTCTAAATAATTTACATTCTATGGATTTTAACTAGAAAATGTTTTTAAACAAATTGAGTAAACTTCTATTTGAAAGGTATTTTTTTTTTACAAAATGTTGTAAAAAAACTATGTTTACAAAAAATCTCTTGGATTCTTCGTCAGAGTATAGTTCTCGAATCTTGTTCACTGCTCAATAGTTAGTTCTAATCATGGGTAGGATTAGATGAGCTCTGTAGTCTCGGGTTTGGGTGTTTGTGGTACCCTCGTTGTTTCGGATTGCCATGACACTTTGATGTTTTGACGATACTTTGAGATCAAAGCAACGTATGCGATGTTGTCTAATATTTATTTTCCAGATTACATCCGAACGTTCACTTGGGATAAAAAGCTGGAGCACCTTGTGAAGAAGAACCTCGGTTCTGGCCAGCCGACAGTGGTGTCGCCACTGGAGTACAAGCGCCGTTTCTTCGCTGCTGCCAGGAAGTACTTTCTGCAGTGTCCCGCGCACTGGGATCATTTGTACAACACTATACACGCGTAGTTACCAAGTTATTTTCAGACATGTAAAATTTTTAGAGCCGCTGCAATGGGATCCATTGGGGATATGTCGTCTCTCTCCTTACTAACTGCCGTATGAGACATTTTTGTCGTAAGTGGCTAGGTGCAGATGGAAGTACATCTGCCGCGTTCTGCATCTGGAACGTTCACACGTTTTACCCGTTCATTTGGTTCCGAATGGATAAATGTGAACAGAAGTGTTATACAAAGCTAACCTTTAACCTGTTTCCGAAAAATTCGGTATAACCTCCAGGTTGGATTAGTGAATAACGTTTTAAGAAACTTCTTAAGCCAATTTGGTCTACTAGAATACAGAATACACAAACATTAAGCTGGAATTCCTTTTAACATTTTTCTGTGGAATACATAAGAAGGCGTCGACTGTACTTGCAGTGAACGATAACGCGCGATTATCTATACATATACACTGTCAGTGCCTATAATTCTAAATGCACTGTCACACGCGTTTAGAATTAATTAAAAAAACATTATTATAAATATATTGAAATTGACATGAGCGACAACAAAAATTTGTCCAATGAGAAAATATGGATCGTAGTTTATTGGTCGAAATCCGTTGTTCCCTTTGAGATTCCGAAAACGTTTCTACTAATAACAATTATTTATTAGGGCTATTTAAGAAGCGGGTTTTAGTTCTACACGTGTATCAAAAGGTATTGTGATAGCATAGGCATAAAAATACTGTAGGCATAGTGATATAATTTAGTGAATCTGGTACTACACTGTATTCGCACGCGGCAAATACATTACCCAAAGTAAAAAAATGTACTAGTAGAATGTAAATAATGTAATAATAGGTTTTACAGAGTTTTTTCTGATTTATATGAAGTACTGCTTTATTTATGTCGTAAAACTTGTGATCTGAAAGCAGAGTATTATTAATTTTTAAAAACTTATTACATTCCTTTGTATATTATATTTTATTAATTGTTTAAATTGTGCAAATCGGCACTTTCTGTTATTATTATCATTTAAAAAAATATTAATAAAGAATATCTTTATAATTATTTCTATTATTTATAAAAGAAAACTTTGTGGGTACATTTACTTACCTGTTTTTCTGGGAGTATAGTAAAATAAAACAAATTATTCTTTTTTTAAGTCAATAATTTATATTTAAAGTCATAATGAGTTATTTAACACAGATAACGCATAATAACTATATTCATTTTGTTTTAATAAACCAACTATACAAACACTGTTATTAGATGAAATTAAATACGTTCTTTATGAAGTCGAGTTAAATTCACACCCTTCGTGTAATAAGGTCACATGTGCAAAATGACAACTTTTCAGTTTAAAGAAACTTTACGAAAAACTTTTTTAATGCTTAAATAGTAAAGTTGTAAAATATCACACATAGTGGAGAGTTAAACTTACTTCATTTCTTCTACTAACCGCTTAACTTAGAGCCTATACACACGGCGTATTTTATACGCGCCCACTTCGCCGAATCGATTCAAACGCACGCAGATATCACGTTGCAAGCAAGAAGCTTATATACTCAAATGGAGTTTATACTTAGTATTTCATGTAACTGCATGATTTAAAAAAACTAACTCAAATAAACAAACAAAACTGAAATTAAAACTTTCTCTTATCAAAATGCGCGAGACATACTGGAAAACGTGGCTAAATGACAAAATAAAATATATCATATAAAACCATAACCCAGTTTTAGAATATTCAAAAGTCAAAGAATCATTTATCTTATATTATAAAATCATTTAATCATTATATTTATAAAATCATTTATTCCATAGGCAATAAATTATACATTACTTATAAATTTACACTTGAAAACGTCACATTATCCTATTGAAACTGTTTAAGAGGGAGCAGAGGAAAAATTCCTAATCTTCGATTTGATTTTAGAGGGGTATATCCACTTTAAATTAAAAATAAAATATTGTATGAGTAACTACACGATATATTCAAGCATAGACATAAATCAGAAACATAAAACAATAAAGTTCCCTCGATAGATAAAAATCACGAAAGGACCTCTAATTTTCACATTTTCTCGATTTATCCTCGAAATGCTACAGGTTATTAGGGCAAAAATTAGATAATTAATTATATTTACGAGTATGCATGATCGACAACTGTCACTACGGATTTTTGTTTAATCCCTTTAGATTTAGAGTTATTCCGCTAAAACCAATTTGGTACATTTAATGCGCAAAATTCAACATCTCCTGTCGCATGTCACGCGAACTTCAGGCATATATTTGTTCCATAAATTTGGGCGGAGCTAACGTCAAAACTTTTTTGGCATGAGAGCTCTTAATGATATTTCAGGTATGCGTCATTAGGGCAAGGTCCGATAAATTGAACACGTTAACTAATTTTAACTGTTTTTAAAAGATAATTTTGTGCTTTATTTGTTCTAATTAAAACGGACATTTGACCATTTGTCACTTTATTTTGGTAATGACGCACGTATAAAATACGCGGTGTGCAAAGGCTCTTAGGGCGCGTTCAAATTAGCCGCTGTTAGACCGTGGCGCGACCGCCGCTTGCTGCAGCGCGTCTAACAGCGGAGGAGAAGCGGGGAAAACTTGCTAGATGAAATTATTTAAGTATATGCTTACACTTAAGGATATTTGTGTAAAGAATGTGGAAGTTCATTACAAGATAGGATGTACTTTGTCCGATCGTATAAAATCCTGAAAACAGGCTCAAATAAAAGTCTAGAACGAATTATGTAAGAATAAAATATCTAATTTTGTACACAATTTTTATATTATATTTCTATATAAGTAATACAGAGAACCTGCTAAATTTTGGTTTTCAACTTAATAAAGCACTATAGTTGTTAAATTCATATTTACTTCAAAATTTACAATTGCCCAGCAGTTTAAAGCCACGCCGCGCAGCCCTCTGCTGCATCAGTCGCCATCGGGCGATTGTCGACGAATATATTAATTTTTAACGCGGGGTTTGCGGGACGCGTGGTGTAACCCCCCCACAACGCACCCAAAATATAGGCTGACGTTGAAATAACACTAGTATGACACTTAGGGCCCATTTCTGATCCGATTCTGAAACCCATTTAGCTTACGTTCTAAAGTTCAGAGGTTTCGAAAATATACTTCCGACTGTTGATTACAATTACACGGGCAAGCAAGAACTTTGAAGTTATCTCGTGTGGTTTCAGTATTTATTTATTGGATGGATTATTTGCAGATATTCTTTTAATAAAGCTTGAAACCCTGTGTTGCGCTTGCTAAACTCACGAGAGAAATAAATGTAGATACAAATATTTCTCCCGGCGCAGGATCGAACCCGCAACCTCTGCAAGGCAGTCTAGTATGGTAACCGTTCAGCCAGATGCAATTAAGATTAAAGTTAAGTTTGAAACTTTTTTTAAAGTGGTCGTTGTTACAGATACAGGCTAGCGCGCGAAATGTGAAAAAGTAATTATGGATAATAATGTAGCTGATGGAAGTGGATTAAGGTCTGAGTCTAATACGATGTATTTTGGGGCTCGCCCGCGCAGCCATTGTTTTTGTCTCTTTCTCTCACGTGACATTAAAACGCGAGAAACAGATAACAATAGCGCGAATGAGTTAATTTTTTAAACTGTATATACATTGAACTTTTACATTTTACACAGGTAAGTTAAT
Organism: Hyposmocoma kahamanoa; assembly: GCF_003589595.1. Lineage (NCBI taxonomy): Eukaryota > Metazoa > Arthropoda > Insecta > Lepidoptera > Cosmopterigidae > Hyposmocoma > Hyposmocoma kahamanoa. The sequence goes on from NW_020654520.1 coordinate 2,532,849, forward strand.
TTTATAACAGGACCTGCCTAGCTACAAAATTTACGACTTAGCCATATAATAGTATATTTTTTATCGAGGGACTAAAACCAGCCAATATAGGGTATTTATTACTCCGAGGTTTGTATTGGCTTTTAGTTTCGAGGTGAAAATTTTACTTTTCACTTCGATTGTGAGAAAAAAAAATATTTCAATCGTTTTCGCTTTACAAAATTACGAATCAAAATTCTGAAATTTTCGCGGATTTTTTGTCCAACCAGACACAGATCCAACAAACGTACCGCGGGATAATAATATGGCGCCACCGTCTATGCGGAAAAGCACGGAACTAAAATCGAGCTTACTAGTGGCTGTCTGAGTTTGTACACTCGAACTAAATTAAAAATTAGCTACTTTTTATTAAGGATTAGAATGCACTTTACTCCCGTTACGTAAATCTATATAGACGTACTTTTAGAGCATGAGAAGTGAAAAGGATATTGATTATTAGTTCTGCGAAGTAGGTAGGGGTATTTCATTTTTCCAAAGACGTGATTTTCATGTGACTTTGCTTACGCCCCGACTCTCAGTGTTGCATAAGGTGTATACGCTGAATTACAAGAATATTGGATAATATTTAGGGGTTACACACTGGTCACTTTTATTCCATACTTGTGACATTTCGAATAATGAAGTGCGTTGCACTAATGGGCTTTTCATGTATTTCTTAATTTTTTTTTAGTTATTTGTACTGTGAAGTGGGAACCATAACAGGAATTTGGCAACTAGAATAGGTACTTTGTAGTAAGTTTTTAGGATCTCGGACTCCTCAATTGAATAGGATTGGACAACATCAGACAATATCACATACGTCGCACTGATCCCAAAGCAGTGTTGGGCGTTAATCAATTAAATTTCAATCAGAAATTCAATCAGATTAAAAAATCAATTCAATTGAAATCAATTGCAATTGATTTTAATTGCAATTGATTCGACAAGTGGAAAACTCGTAAGCAAGAATCTCCTTACTACATATTTCTCTGTGTAAACAGTCGAGGGGGAGATTAAGTTGCTTGCGAATCTCGTATGACGTAATCGTAGGCGTGATTTTAGTTCTTGCCTGAATGTAAACATTACGATACGATAATCTTATGGCGATTATTGCTTACGATAATCGCGTACGATTTTTCGTCATGAAGTGTGCGATAAACTCTCTCCTTCTAAATGGGCCTTAACAATTAAACCGAATAAAAGTGTCATTACGAGTATGGATTAGGGGTGTCCTAAAGCACCGGTCGGTTCGGTTAGGGGGTCGGTTGGGGCGCCGGTTGGTGGGCCGGTAGGGGGGCCAGTTGGGGGGCTGGCTGGGGGGCCGGTTGGGGGCTGGTCAGGGGTGAGTAACCCCACTCCCTAACTCAACCCACCCACTCAAACTCACTCACTCACCCCCTAACCTAACCTACCCGTTGACCCAGGGTGTGGGTCCCTGTGTGTCATCCACCCTTAACCTAACCCTAACCCCCTCAATCCGACTCCTAACCCACGCCCTAATTCACCCCCTAACCCACCCTCTAACCCACCCCTATATGCCCTATAAATTTATTATAATTGTCAGTTTTAATTGTTAATTGTTAATCAAAAACATTGAAAAGATTGAAAATTGATTAATTGTAGATATACGCGATTAAGGATTGATCAGTTGTTAGTTGCGAGAACCACAATTAACAATTAATTAATTGTTAATTGCGGTTCTCGCAACTAACAATCAAATCAAGTTAATTGCTGTTTCGCAATTAACAATTAATTAATTGTCAATCTTTAATTGCCAAAACAATTAAATTTTGCCGAACACTGTCCCAAAGTAAGTAACTAATGCACTTATGTTATGAAAATCTGAAACAATGACGCTGTCACAAACACCATGAAAACCGGTGAGCAAGTCACTTGACCACGGAGGTCGTGAATCCAAAACGTTCTAAACGTCGGTAACCATCAAAGAGAAGAGTACAAAGAGTTTTTACAATTCGTACTCGTGTATCCAGGAGGTTGGTCTAGCAACGACTTCACTTTCATAATTTCAGGGAGTATGTATCGAGCAACAAGGAAGGCAAAGGCAATATATGCACTCAAAATTGTCCTCTTCACGAAACAGTTGAATATATTATGTACCTCAACGTGAATTGAAAAGTGAAATGAGTTGCATATTTTGTCAGCCTCATATACGTTAAATTTTGGCACGAGACGATTGTTAAGTCGATGGGTTCCAAAGAATGTTTTGCATAACCTACAACTTCTGAGCACTTCAAAATGCAATTGCTAGGAGACACTTTTTTCTGACAGAAACAAACGTAAGATTGGTTGATTTGGACGAGCGTGTTATATATATATATATATTATATATATGTTATATATATATATTATATATATGTTATATATATTATATAGTTAAAAATGTAGAAACCAAACGTACGTTGTAGGTATACGTCGTTTATCTGCTTACTGATTGTCATAACTAACAATTTTGTCGTAATTTATTTGACTTACGCTCTTACATAGCTTTGAAAAGCGAACATTCTCCTGTTCCACCAGAGATGTGCGAGGATGTATAGCGGCGCTGTGAACCGATGTTATGGTATCCACCAAAACTGTGACTTATTAACCACTAACGTACCAAATGTTTTAGGCGCATTGTACCAAACTTGAAGATTAGTATTATGCGCCTAAATACCGAATAATCGAGTAGTCTGGTATTATGCGCCTAAATACGGAAATGGCGGGTTTGAATGTTATTCAATATCTCTTCCCATTTAAATTGATGATTCACCCTTGGCCACAATCTGACCTGATATATTTAATATATCACTTCCCTTGATTCTTCTTCTTCCCTTCATGATTCCCTTCTTTTGCTTATTTTAATACTATAATACCTTTATTTACATTTGTTTTACTTATATTGTATTACGTTATGTTATATTCAAATAAATTTATTTCATCTTTATATTAAGTCAGATATTTAATAGGTAGAGCTCCTTGTGGAAGAGTTCGTCTAGGGAAGTACTGCCACCTTCCTATTTCTGTCGCCTACCAGTAATGTGAGCTATACTGTGTTTCGGTTTTAGGGTAGGGCAAGGTGCTGGTGAAATTACAGCTACATGGGACTTGTCAACGTCTCAGAGTGACGGGTGCAGAGGCAGTGCCCCTAAGATCTTTGCGATTTAAAGCTCTGAGTGGCACTGCAACTGTTTTGTATAGACGTTTCGCTTACCACCATGCGCACAACTCATTCGTCCCGTCACTTGGTGATATAAAAAATAAAGAGCATGGTACGAGTCTGAATAAAAAATGCCTATTCATTCTAGCTTGAATAACCCCAAATTCTATTTTTCAGGAAACACAGATGTATGCCATTCTTCTCCCGTACGTATTAGGAAGGACGAAGCAATGCACTTCGTGGGAATAGGTGGTCAATGACATAAGGATAAAGTGGTCCGGAATTTCTGGGTGATCGAGGGAGAAATCGAGGGTAGCAGTAAATTGTGAAGTTCCAGCGTACACTCTCCAAAATATGTTCGATTGAAAACTGATAAGTAGGTCACTTGGACTGCTCTAACAATAGTTCTTAGTTCTGCTATTTTACACTTGTGATGTGAATGGAAATTAAGCAATAGTTAGAACACATTTTCTATTAATATTTAATTTATGTGGGTTTACACTAACTGAAAAAACAACGCGTATTTATCTTCACACGCCCGTTCACATGACAGTGGCTAGCGCGCAAACGGTTTGCACATTGTACAACTAAGCTTTCGCAAATGTGTATCTACAGATAAAACTCTTTCGAGCTCAAAACACATGCATACCCGACCGAATAGTTGCGCAGTTTGCACCAAACGTCGTGTACACGGGCCTTAAAAAAATAAGTGATTATAATTAATGCTTGGTGACTGTCATATTTATTAAAACTTTTAGATTACATTAAAAAATATATATGTATAAATCAATGCCGCGTTAAATTGATGCTTCACGATACATATTGGCATATCAACAGCGTTATTGTTAAATTATTAAATAAATGAAAGAGAACCTCGTTGGTATCATGTGGGGTCCAGTGTGGAACTCAGTGATCTCAGCCTTTCCAAGCCCGCTAGTAGGTCCCTGGACAGAAATAATTACATTTAAAAAATGCTTATTTTAAATTTTCTTATGTACGGTGGCAGGTTATCTACTATTTATGTTTTTTTTTTAATTAAAAATAAGTGCACATTTGACCTCCATCTCACCTGATGGAAAGTGACAATAAGGTCGACGATGTAGCACGCACCTAAATAAATAATCCTATTATATCCTACACCTAAATAATCCTATTTACTCTCGCCTTGAAAAGGTCCAAGACAAGTCCGCTGGCAGGGAATACCACTCCAAAGCGTGGCGAACGCGCCATATACATGTGGAAGCGAACTGTTTCGTGCAAAGCCTGGGAATATCCACAACAACGGGTGGAACCCCAGCCCACGTTGAGTCCCCCAATGACAAGGGGGATGGCGGAATCGAAATATGCAATTACATCGCACACTCTCCTGTAGAATGCGGATAAGCAGACAGCTAACGTAACAATATACACCCTTTAAAATGTCTCCAGGAAGCAAAATATTCTATTTACAATTTTTAACATCCTTTCCCTCCATACCGCATAGCCGTGGGACATGTAATTGTGCATTATCATTTAACTTCAACCTAATATTGTGAACTACCTTACTGTGTTGATGAAAACGAATTATTTACATCATTGACTTACAATTATATGGACGTAGGGTCCGCGCTAAAAAGTGTCCGAACTTATAGGGCGTTAAAATCGTATACAGAACGTCATTCACGCTTTAGTCTTCGTTTGTTCGACTGACAACGAAGCAAGCAAAATTAGACAGTACTGCGATGACATTACAATTTAAATTCAACGTTTTAGCTTTTTCATATTCCTTTACATGTCACTACGTTTAAATAGGTTGACTTGGGACATTTTTTTTCGTGGTTTTTGTATTAGACCCGTCGTTCATTTATTTGTAAGTCAATGATTTACATCAACATTGTCGTGACGTTGGTGTAAATGAATTACTTACATCAACGTTATTAGTGACCATCGAGTATATAACCGGAAATAGAGACGAAATTTTACATTTAATTTGTTTGAACGTTATTCTGCCAAATCATTACGATGACAACTGCGCTCCGATTGACCAGCCCGAATACGAAACAATTGACGGGAGTAGTCAATTGTTTCACTTCAAATCAACCAGTTTAACTTGAGTGTCGTAACGTCAAAAAAGTCGTGAACGACAGTTAATATGTGAACAACTTCATTTAAATATAGAAGCCACGACACTTTAAACTACACGACTTTCTGTCGTCGCGACATAATGGAAACGCGCCCATAGAGTAGCCTGAACCAACTACACTTTAGTCTGGCATATTATTACTAATGTATCGCTCTACAAAATTACAAACGAAATTCGTTTGTACGGCGTGCGAGCAATAACTTTAACAATGTTTCTGCTATAATTATTGATACAAAGATCGAACACTCAGAAAAAATTCCTCCGATCCGGCCGAATTCGAACCTATGTCTTCTAGCATACCGTGCCAGACGCTATACCAACTAAGCCACAGAACGAACCAGCGAACCTCACGAATTTTTCTATGTGCTTGTTGTTGAGTTTTTTGTATTTAGTTTTTCAACAACTTTTTAGCCGTAGCGTCTAAACCAGTGACGTAATTTCACAATAAATAATTGAACATCAATTCAGTAAAAATTTGATTTCTTTAACACAAGCTATACGTTAAGAAAGTATTATCTATACGAAATGAAACTATTTTTTTTGTACTATTAACTTATTATTTTTGTGAAGGGCCCGAAACGTTGGTTTGTTTGAAAAAACAAATATACGCGATTTAAATCCGGAACAAAAGTTTCATTTCCTATGTGTAACAATCGCGACCTAAGAATTCGATAAGTATTATCTAATTCATTTTTTATTACTAAAGCTGGTTTACGTAATGTTTCTTTGCTTCATGTGTATGTTTACAATGTCATTTAGTTGTTTAGTGTTGTCTAGTACTTTGCTGTTGTATGTTTATCAGTTATTGTTAGTGTTATTGCTTATAATTATTTAATATAGTTGGTAACCTGTCACAAACTCGAATTTTTGTTTCCGGAATAACGTTTGTTCGAATTTTCATTATACTGAAAACCGAATTGTAACGAAACCATTGTTCTTTCAGGATATGTTGGATGTCTATCGCAAAGACACCATTAGATTCGGTTAGGTTAGGTTAAATTAGGTTTAAGAAAACTACAAACTTTCGAGGTTATAAAAATTTGAGCAAGCGTTATTTCTGGAAAATGTAATTTCGGTCTACTGATAGGTAACTAATATAGTTTCTATTACATTGTGATACAAGCTGTTTGTACCCTTAAAAATAAAATAAATAAATTAATAAATAAAAAGTAAAAAGGGAAAACGTCTACGTTACGTCTGTTCATGATAAAGGGGATGATGTGAGTGAAGTATGCAAGACCTGAAAAGATGAAAGCGGTACCTGAGCGAGGACTCGGCGACTGTTGTGGCGTGTCTCAGGTCGGTGGCGGCGTTGTTCTGCAGACCGCGCAGCGATCGAACTTCGCTTTGAGACGCTGCTAGCTCCTCCTGATGGGTAACATATTTTTTAATTAATTATTCATTTTTAAAATTGGGTTTTTCCTTATCTTAACTGTTGTGTGTTTCACTGTTCACAATTATTCTTTATGGTAAAAAAAAGAAACTTAATGGATCAAATCACTTAGGCTCAACTCACACTGGCGCAGAGTCGAAGCGGCGCGTCGCGTCCTGTTTTTCAACTACAACGCATGGCGACGACACTCGCATTAACGCGCCCGGATCATAGTGTGGTCGGCGTCTGACGCCTCACTGCAAGGAACGCAAGGGCATGCGCGAAACCGCTCGACTTAAAGAGAGCGACTTTAGCTCGAACTGGACTGAAACTCGACTTTCGATGCGCGGTTCCGTATTTGCATAACACAAATTTGTACCTTAATTATGGGAGAATAGAGATGAATATGCTATAAGCGAAAAACATGACGCGTCGCGACGCTTCGACTCTGCGCCAATGTGAGTTGAGTCTTAAGGTACAGGTTCGCCTAGTTTGACAACGAACATTGCTGGCTGCCCTGGGGGCCTAAAATGCCGCATTAGCAGAATCATAATATGATCCTAATTCCATTAATATTTTGAAACTGCCTCCGCGGCCGAACGGTTACCATGATGGACTGTCACGCAGAAGTCTCGGGTTTGATTCCCGGATCTTGAAAAATATTTGTATGGGTCTAATTTGTGGTTGACTATATGTGTGTCCATGGCACCGATACAGGGTTTCCCCAGTGCAGCCCCGCATCCTGCATGCATTCATCCTGTATGAGTGTGTGCGTTAAAAAAATCGTAAAAAGGTCACACACACAAGAGGTCAGATGATAATTCATATTATGAATTGCTAACAATTCATGTAACGCACTTCATCTGTTTGACACTGTTGTATGAAATGGTCTACACAATAGAAATTGCTTTTATGTCAAATATTTTGCCGTTGACAGCTTGTTTGTTGCCAGCCGAATCATGGAAAATTTATGAAATTCTTGGTTTCTTAGTAATTTAATCTTTTTATATAGTTGTTTTATCAATCAATATACTTACACTAAATTCTCGTAACAAACCATCTATGAATATTATAAAATAAAAAGAATCAGTAAAATTACGGTTTTGGTTTTTTTGATGTGGCAACATAATGTGTGGCAATTACAACACCTAAGCAGAATCTGCTGGTGAATTGAATTGGGCACAATTAATTGGAATGTGGAACAGTTTTACGAATATAAGAAGAATTGCGACAGACTCACAAGGAATTCTGTAAATGAATTGCCTTTAGCAGAATTACATGATTTGGTCTTTTTAGACCCCTGACTTTACTGGAAATGGACTTTTTTGTAGGTGTAAGTTGTATTTCTGCAATCCACTGACTCGAACAAGTCAGTTGGTAGAGCGGTTGTGCTTTTTTATGGTTCAACACTGGAAGAGTATCGAAGGAACTATTATAATAAAACTTGGGTGTTTTTTAAATTTTTGTTAGCAAACAACGCCATTTTTTTTAAAATTTCTAGCTTACCTTCAATTTCCTAACTTCCTTTGTAAGTTTTGCGATTGTCGCTTCGGCTTCTGTCGCTCGAGTCTAGAAAAGAATTAACGTGTAACATAAAATATCCTCCTTTAGTATAATAATTGCTTCGGTAGCCCAGCGGTTTGAATAATGGACGCTAAATGAGGAGACTCCGGGTTCCCGGCAAGAACTAATTGGGAAATTAATTTTTCTAAAATTTGTGGTTATATGACACATGCTTATTATTTCGGGTATCTATTTTAGTATCTCGCCTCACCCATGGCCTAAACGATACATTTTTTGCTTAGGATGGCATAGTCGACCGGGGTCAAAGACTCAGGTTCAAGAAATGGGATACGATGCGAGCGACATTATTATAGTGGTAGTCATGTCATGCTGTTCCCACTGGATAGTGGCGACAATTTATCGTCGTATCGTATAAATTGCACGATACAGTCACGCACGACAGACAGTCGAGATGTGGGAACACGCTAAAAACGACAGTCGTCTAACGATAAATAAAACTTTACGACATAATGGGAACCAGTGTTGGGCAAAATTTAATTGTTCTGGCAATTAAAGATTGACAATTGATTAATTGTCAATTGCGAAACAGCAATTAACGATTGATCAATTGTTAGTTGCGAGAACCGCAATTAACAATTGATTAATTGTTAATTGCGGTTCTCGCAACTAACAATTGATCAATCGTTAATCGCAAATATCTACAATTAACAATTAATCAATTTTCAATCTTTTCAATGTTTTTGATTAACAATTAACAATTAAAGCTGACAATTATGATAAATTTATAAGGCATATGGGGGTGAGTTAGGGCGTTGGTTGTTGGGGCCTGTTGGGGGCAGGTTAGGGGGCCAGTTGGGGGCCGGTTGGGGGCAGGTTAGGGGGCCCGGTTGGGTTAATTGCAATTGATTTCAATTGAATTGATTTTTTAATCTGATTGAATTATTGATTGAAATTTAATTGATTAATTCCCAACACTGATGGGAACGCGCCCTTATAATAACGTCCCTCACATCGTTCCCCCGTTCTTGAACCCGAGTCATTGACCCCGGTCGACTGTGCATAAAAATTGTTGTTTAGGCCATGGGAGAGGCGAGAGATAAAAATATATGCCCGAAGTAATAATAATGATGTGTTATATAACCGCTAGCTAAAACAAATTAAAAAATTCTGCAACGGCGTTCACCCAGAGTATGTCGAAATTGCCAAGTTTACAGGGAGCGTTTTAAAGCAATTTCGACATACGATACTTTACGTAGGAGGGATCGAAATATGGCTGTTTACAAACATAATAGAAAATGAGCAAAGAATAAAGTTGGCGTAGTGTTAATTGGAGGTATCTGCAGTGAAAGTGTAAAAGTGGGAACGCAGCCGAAGACTGACCACCGCGTCCGCGATGTTGGTCTCGACGCGGCCGGCGGCGGCGTCCAGCTGGCCGGCGTAGTCGCGGTCGGCCAGACGCGCGTCGGCCAGGCGTGCCTTGGCGGCCGCCTCCTTGGCGCGGGCGGCCGCCGCCTCCGCGCGCAGCAGCGACGCCGCCTCGCGCCACGAGCTCAGCTCGCCCTCAAGCCGCGAGCGCCGACTGCGCTCCGTGAACAGCTCCGACCTGGCGGTTCACGTACTCCCCGTTTAAAGCAATTGCTAAAACTCGGGTTTCTCACAGAGAACAGTTTAAGGAGACTGGTACGACTGTGGCATCACAGTACATTTACTCAAATATTTTGTATGCCCGTAAAAATATACATAATTACGTTAAGAAAGAAGATATCCATAATATTAAACTTAGAACTAAGTCCAAACTCATGGTACCACGATTTCGTTTAACCAAGGTAAACGATTCTTTTAAGGTGAACTGTATACGTTTTTTTTACAAGTTTCTGGAAATTATATTAAAAGAACTTACATTAAGAGTATTTTAATTGAAAAGTCACACACTCAAAGTCACATACAAAATTGAAGAGTATGTTTTAGATAAAGAAGTATGGAAAGACAACAATTGTCTAGATTCCACACAATTATGATTCAAAGCAATTAAGTTTATTTGAAAAGAGCAATCCCTAGAGTTTCCCTTGAGTTCTTCTCTGGGAGGTTGCGTAGTGAACGAGCAGTAGTTTAAAAAGTAGCTTAAAAATGACGTTTTCAAGTGTAAAATGTGACCTATGGAATAAATGATTAATTATCTTTGACTTTGACCTCTACTTCGTCCCGGTTAACGCCCAGTGTACATTATACTGTACTAAGTAATTTACACGCTTCAGGTCCAAGTTGTAACTCAAAATATGTGCAATTCAATATTATATCATCACTGAAGGTAAAATTTGATTCTCTACAGGTTAATACAACCATCATCAGAATATTGTAAGAAACAATTAAGGACATATCTACTTAACTCAAAAGACACATTTTAAGTGAGTCAGCTCTGGCCAAAACAGTCTTTATATGCGTAGTATTTACGTATTTGGCAAGTAGGAAATTGTTTAAAGTCTCTGTAATAAACTATAGCCTATACATTTTAATGATCTTTCACGAGAAGCGAGTAATTCGTTTTGTCATCTATTCGGAGAATATACACTTTTTGAGTTAATACACTATTGTAGCGACGGTGCAATATATATAGGATACAAAGCGCTAAATTTATTTTTTTAAATTTAATAATGTACGCTGGGCTAGCGATGCGCAATTGCGAATGATTTCGATATTCGACTCATTAGTAACACTAATCCTGTCATACGAATGACAAATTAGTATGATCTGAATGATCACTCATTCCAAAGTAGTATCACTAATACATAGATTCCATAGAGCATTTCCACCTAGCCCTCTCTGACATACGATGAATACCGTAACCGTGAAGGGGACAAGAATATTTTTATACGGACATGATGAATGATCGGTACAATTCCAGGTAGTTCCGATAATAATCATTCGGATCGTGCACCCGACGCTAGTTGAATAATTGTGCTTGGATTCGACATAGGCGAACGATTTGCCCATTCGAATGATTAGTATTAGTAAAATTCAAAGTCGCAGATCGCTACACTGGGCGTTTACGTGAACTCATCGATATTCTAACCGAATTGTTCAATTAGATGTCGTTCTCGAATCGAAGGGCGCTTTCCGAGCTATTCAGAACATTCAGAGTTAAACGTCCGGATTCGGATACAATATCGTTATCCAACAGCGTTTACGGAGTTAGTCGGTGAAAAAGATTATAAGAAAAATAAAAATGTATTTAAAAGGAGGCCTAAAATATAAGAATGCTTTTAGTCTTGCATTCAAATACATTAATAAAATTTAACAAAATCCAGACTTATTTAAAATAATAAGAGATTCCGTATTACATTCTTGCTTTGTAAACAATAGGACGTTCGGTAACTTTCATTCGATAACTGCGTTCTGAATAACGTTTGTAGCCTTTGCCGGCCGAGAAGTTTAAGTAATCGTGCGGGACTGACGTCATTTAGGTTCGGTTTCGAATACGACAGTTTGATGTTCGATTCGGGTGTTGTGAACAAAAATGAAAAGAAAACGTAGATATCAAATCGAATCGGAGTTATCGTAAGGTTCTGAATCGACCCCCAGACTACGAAATTCTTTTCAGGTTGCCTCGATCATTTAAAATAAATATTGTAAATGATATATCGATGCCTTACTTTCTCAAACTCGTATCTCATAAAGAGTGATTAATATAATAATAGTGAGTAATATACAACCCATTTTTGTTGTCCAAGGTAGGCTTTATGGTACCTAGAACTAATCTGGTGCGACTTCATAGAATGAGGTTATTTGCAGTACCTACCACAAGATGTACAGTGAGTGAGATGGCCCCCCTGCCCCGAGCACTTAGGTATCTAAATCAGTTGCTTAACTTTGACTCCTCATTGTACCTTTTTGCATGCTCAGAAACAAAATTCATATTTTCCGTAGGACGCTATCTGGAGTCCTTGACCGGAGACAGCAGTATTAAGTGTTAGTTTAAAATGTAATAACAAATGGATTTTATCTTTTTTTTGGCATTAATGTTAATCTGTAATAATTTATTGTTTATGGTATTGTATTTATAATTTTATCAATTTTCATATTTTATTCACTTTTGAATTGACTAAAGATTTATTGTTTATTTAACTTTAAGTCTTACTATTGCATTTGGGTCGACTGTAATAAATAAATAAATAAATATGGTTATTCCGGAGATGGCAAAACTTTCGATTTATTATAAATTTCTTATCAAGTGTGTTAATTTGGACGTATTACTTTAAGAATAGGTAAAAGCCAGTATGAATATCATACTTACTTACAAATAAATGGACAACGGGTCTAATACAAAAACCACGAAAAAAATGTCCCAAGTCAACCTATTTAAACGTAGTGACATGTAAAGGAATATGAAAAAGCTAAAACGTTGAATTTAAATTGTAATGTCATCGCAGTACTGTCTAATTTTGCTTACTTCGCTGTCAGTCGAACAAACGAAGACCAAAGCGTGAATGACGCTCTGTATACGATTTTAACGCCCTATAAGTTCAGACACTTTTTAGCGCGGACCCGACGTCCATATAATTGTAAGTCAATGGTGAATATAAAGGAAATGTGATGTGAAATTAGCCTGCAAAGTTTGTATACACAATCCATTTTCTGCATTTCAGTAATTTTGTGCTTTAAAATACGAGTTTGAGAAAGAATGGCGACGATATGTGAACAAATGTATTTTCCAAAGAACAAAATATTAACAAAGATCAGCCCCAAGAGTTTCCTACTCGTTCTTCTCAACGGAATCTACCTTGTGAAAAATGTAATAAAGTGTAATCTATGTAACGATTTCAAACGCAATTTACTTGCCCATGAAACCAAGACACATTTGCATGTTTGAGTTGACTTTATTATACTCTATTTGTCATAATAAATTCCAAAAAATTAGAATGATGGATAAGAAGGGAACACTAAAGTGTGAAGTTACTGGTCGGTTTACATTATATCACATAGTAAAACAAAACCCCACCTTGTCCTTGTGAGCTCGGACATGATCTGCTGCAACTGTTCGTCCTGATGTTCAGGCTCGGGCGAGGTGCGTCCAGGGTGAACTGGGAGGAAGTCGGGTAGGCGCATTGATTCAGCGCCTGCAACATAAAAGATTTTTTATCACACACACTTGTAACAAAAAATCACAAATTAAAGTAAATAGTAAAGTAAAAATAACGTGCAGCAAATACAAACGGTATTTTTATCATACAGTTCTAAGGCGGTAAAGGCTTTTTCATCACACTTGCTCGTAAACAGTGCCATAACACGCAGGCAAAGTCGGCTGTAATATGCTGAATTACACCCACGGGGTTTTATATTACATGAATAGAAATTTGAAATTTAATTGCACTTTTCTTATTGTACTTCTCTTATACGCAAAAAGTTTTCATGCCCGAAAAATCTGAATTTTATAACGCACACACTCAACATAGCACCGCACTAGAGAAACCCAGTGTCGCGGATGCCATGGACGCACACATAGACAGCCACTAATTACACCCAAACTCACGAGAGAAATAAATGTAGACCATACAAATATTTCTCCCGGTCCGGGTATCGAACTTGGAACTTCAGCGTGGCAGTCCGGCAAATTATTTCATTTAAGCTTAGAGTACAGAAAAAACTAAACATTAGCTAAATAAATTTTTAAAATTCAGATTGTGCAACATTCCTAATATTAAAATACACTTTTTTTAATATTAACTTAACACAAAAAATTACAAGAAAAAAAAAATACATTTGTAGTGTAGTTTATGTAGATAAAATTTTTTAATTGCGGTAGCACTCCCTGGAATGCATGAACGCCGCCCATTTGCTTCCGAGGCCCCTACCCTAGGACTCTTCAGAGCCCATTGGATCCCTCCAGGTAGGAGCCAATTTGGGAAACTATGCTGTAGAATTAACAATTTCTATTACTCATAGAAAACATTACATATGTTTTTTTTTAATTACAAGTTTTTATTTTACTTAAATAACATTCACAGAATCAAAAATTGAGAAAACTTCACTATGCAACATAAATAACATAACATATTCTGGCCTAAATGAATAAAGTTTAGTGTCAAACACATGGACGCGAGTAACAAATATGGACTAATAACAATTGGTCAAATAATAAAAGTATTTGAAATAAATAACATACAAAAACTGTTAGAATCTAATTTCACTGACAAATATTACCAGAACAATAGAATAAAGAAGTAAAATTAACTATAAAAAAAGAATACATTCAAAGTGAAAAACCCATTGGTCACATTCCTTTCATATACATTACAATCGCAATAGCCTATAAAATATATTTTTATTTAGTAAGTTTCTTTAAGATTTTTAAGCAATAGCAGAAACAATAGGTTGTCGGATTTGTCTGTAGTTTCTCGTTTTGTCACCTTGTTTCATTCTATTCATAGAATTGTTTTTGATTTGTGTAAATGGACGTTGGAGGGTCAGGGGTCATTACAGTCTGATTTTTTTTGAAGATCGAGTAAAATGACATTAGCAGGGTGGCAAGTTCTCGTAAAATTTTAAATAGTCATGTAGTTGTTGTCAACAGGTCTATCAATGGATTGTGAAAGTAGGTAAAATTTAGCCAAAAACGTCAAAATGTTAATGTTACAAAGTACAAAATGATTACCAATTGCGTTATTCTTTATTCTTATTTTGACAGTTGACTGTATTATTGCCAAAATCAATTCTTAATCATTTTAATAAAGACAGGCGGATTTGATTAAGTATATTAAATTAAAATAAGAAAACTTTAAAATATGTCACCTATTTGTATTTTCAATAGGCTTACTTTTAATTTTAGTGTATATAATGAATGAATTTTCAAAAATTAACAAGTCAAATGAACCTGTGGCCAGCAGTTGTGTGTGTATAATGGGCCGACGATGAATAAAATGAAACAATTTCGGCTGTTTATTTCATAAGCGTAACCAACATGCATCGATATAATATTTTTCGACTGCAATCACTAGCTGCTAGCAAGCGAGCAACGCTTTACCACAATGAGCTGTCATTTTACTCCATCTTCAAAAATGACAGATTATAGCTCTCACAAATGTTGAAAGACCATTTTTCCGAACATACTTTCCTTAAACATCCCACACATTAAGACCTTTACACAGTGTTTGAGAATGCTACTTCGTAGTTTGTCAGGTCCACGAGTGGATTGTGTGTTCAATTTTGACAGTTTCTTGCACATCTTTTATCGTGAATGTAACGTCACTTAAACTATTTTCTACTCGGGCAACTGAGGCTATTGTGGTGTGTTGGTCTATGACGGGTTCTTCTGAGTAAGCTTTTAAAAATTCCTCTGCAAATACCTCCGCTATATCACTGGTATTCGTTACTATGTCTACATTATAACTGCTAATTGCTGGTGGGATGTTTACTTTGGTAGATGTGCATCGGCGTATGTGAGAGTAGAAGGCTTTGTCACTATGTTCCAATATTTTTGATTCGTACACGCTTCTTTGTTTCCTAGATAGAGCAACACACCTGTTGCTAATCTCACGGAATTTCATGTAATTACCGCCTGAGCCAGAAGATCTGTATTTATCCCATAGCAGTTTTTTATGTACAACTAGATTGAGAACACATTCATTGACCCAAGGCTTATTTTTAGTTTTATTTTTAACTATCTTTTCTGGGGCATGCTTGTCTGGTCTGTGGTGGTGTTGACTGCTTTCAAGATTCCTGACCACAACTGTTCTGTGTCACCTGTAAGGTTTACAGTGTGAAGGTTCTTGGCTAAATCTGTGTTATAGTGGTCAAAGTTAATAGATTCACAATATCGTTTAAACTTGGTTGAGTTATTTAATGTTTGTACCTGATATTGGAAACTGAACTCTAGCATACAGTGGTCGCTTTTACCTATGAGTGGTTTATGAACTATTTCCTTAATCAAAGTCTCCTCATTAACCATTACCAGGTCCAAAAGTGAGGGAGCCTGATTCTGCTGGAACCTTGTAAGACTATTAACAAGTTGGAAGAGATTACCGCTAACAAACATGTCTTTAAAAATTCCTGCTTGCCCTATTTGGTGCTGATCTATGAGAATTGGCCATTTAATAGTGGGATACTTAAAATCGCCAGCAATGATTATAGTATGGTTTTCCGAGGCTGCCAAAAGGTTTGTCCACAGTTTGGTGTCATTGCTCTCCATGTCTCTTCGTTTATACCGTGAGGTCGATACACCCCTACCAGTACAAAGTGATAGGTGTTAATCTGAATATCTAGGTAAAGAGCTTCCACATCTTCACACATGTATCTCTGATTACGTCTAGCAACTATCGGTATCCCATTTAAGTTGTCTCTAACATACATTGGCACACATCCACCTCTGGTATTGCTTTGAAAATGATTTTTCATAAGTTTATGGTCTAGTCTGAACAAAGTGTAGCTCGGTATGCTATATGTACTGTTGAGATCTTTACTGTTTAACCATGTTTCCGTGAGAATAACAAAAGTTGTTTTTTTTTTTTGAGTTTACATAGAGTAGTAACAGATCAAATTTAGGCGGTAGAGAGAACAAATTAGTGCACATAAATGAAAGGTCAATATAAGGATTTCTATTATAGTCGATTAGTTTTTTTGGTTTACAATTTTAGGTACACCATTCACATATCTAATTGTGAGGTAAGTTTCCCCCTTCTTTACTCCAGTTCTTTACTCACGCTGCTTAGGTGTTTTCTCATCATGAATTCTTACCTCCTTTTTGGCCTTACTTTTGTTCTTAAGTATCGAGACCGCATCATGGCGGAACAAAAATTACCACCTTTACAGGTCTGGTTTTGCCATCTTCACGACGTCCCAAGCGTTGCACAGTCATCACTTTATGCGAGTAGTCGCCTCCACTGTTCATATCCAATCAAAGTTTCTTTACAGTTGATTCATCATGCGTCTTTCGGTCGCTGCCATTTTCAGAGATACATTCTTTAACACCAACCAAAATCACATTCCTGGCTCTGCGTTCACATTCCAGGATTTCCTCCATTATAGCATTGGTGTCAGATGGGGATAAAAGACCATTTTTTTACTTTTAAAGTTGAAGAGACAGTACATACTCCCCAGCAGTGATAATAACCGGCGAATAATATTTATTTAATTATTTTTCGCACACACTCATAGCCTCGCACTAGAGAAACCTTGTATCGCGGGTGGCATGAACACACACATAGACAACAACTAATTACACCCAAACGCACGACAGAAATAAATGTAGACCATACAAATATTTATCCCCGCCCGGGAATCGAACCCGGCACCTCTTGCGCGGCAGTGAACTGCATGGTAATCATACGGCCATGGAAGCAGATAAAATAAGATATGTGCCGTAACAAGCTGCACCGCTTGCTGCATTACTACATTAATATTATAATTAAGATGGTTTATTCTGAGCCCTTGTAGCCACTTGTCTCCACTGCAAACAGCAATTAATCTATTATAATCACTGCTAATTACAGCTTGAAGCCAAGACAGCATAAAAAACACAGACAATCTACATCGAATTCTGAGGTGGGTTGAAAAAAGTTGCTATTTAAGAAAACGTTCACATACAGTCCATTAGGGAATTTAGCGTAACTCTGAAATATACCAAAAAATTTGTGGCAAAACAATCAAAATCGATTAATTTTATAAAGTACTTTACATGCCTGTCATAAAATCTATGTACGGACAACGGCACACCAGACTACACATTTTTGTTCGAAAATCGCCTCCAGTGCAACAGAACAGATACGTCAATGTGTAGCTTGATGTGCTGGCGTGTGTACCTATCGCTCATTTGGTGCTTGTACAATGTGTTACTACTTAATTAAATTTTGACACAATTACAATTACGTCAATGTAGCACCAAATGAGCGATTATATACGCCGTCAAATGAATTATAAGTATATCAAACAAAGATATATTGTAATTTTTCCAGAACTTAACAATGGGTAATTTAAATACATTACCTTTATGTCGTAATGATAAAATGTAAGTACAAATGCCTGATTTATATTAACATTATAGAATTTAAATTTTTTGACATTTTTATTTCTTGTAATTGATCAGTCATCTATTGCATTAGTCCATAAGAGGTTTCAAAGTCTCTTGAATTAATGAGTCCCGAAAATGTAGATTGGTAAATTAGAATGAAGTTCAATTCTATTTGAAAAACTATTCTATAACTCAAAATTTCATTTTACTGAACTGTCCTGTGTGCACGGTTAACGTACAAGATTATTTTTGTGCTGAGCGTCCAGTTGATTTTCAGCGCATCAAATTCATTCCAGTTCAGTTGACATTATTATGCAGTTGCGATTGATCACTCTACCATCCATTATAACTTGTATTCTTAAGCTTTCAATAAACATTTACCTTTAAATTGCCTGTACTTGTGATTGTGTATCAGCTCACACCAACTAACTACAACTTTCGACTTAATTTACTTAATTAACTTAATTAACTACAATCAAGACATTGAAAGCAAGGAAAACGATAACAAAATTGTACACAAATTTTATACTTTTGTACTATTAGCTAATTTTAATTTATTATAACTGATTTGGGGCACAATTGTGTGTTCTTAAGACAAGCATAGTACATTGAAAAGTTGAAATTAATAAGTTAACGCAAATTTGTCAACTTTGCAGTTTATCGCAAAATTATTCAGAGAATCTAAATTAAATTCAAAATTAAGAAAATATTACAAAACTAATATTTTCACATATTTATAAATTTAATTTTATTATTATAATTAGACATATTTTAAATAAATTCATCATATATTTAAAGTAATAATCACATATTTATAACTTTAATTTTATTATTATAATTAGACATGTTTTAAAAAGGTAATCATATATTTAATAATTGTTTCGGCAAATAGCCCAATTCGCCGAATGCGTAGATCATATAATCAAATTTGTTGTAACCATAATCCACGATAGCATTCATGCATTTAAAAAGTCTGACACCACACAGTTAATTTCAACTTTGAAATTTTAAGATGGATGTGTATACAATATAGTAGTATAAAATATAGAAATATTTTAGTTTTATATTTAAATTTATTATTTTATTTTTTTATATTATTTATTTTATTTTTATTAGGTAATTTTGTTTATTTTGACTTTCTTTCTTTGTTACATTTCCAAAATCACACAATTTATATTTTCTTATTTCTGAATGCTAGGTACAGTTGTCATTGAAATGCTGTTTTACTGATGTTTTTCCTTTGTATTGTTTTAAAATTGTGTTTGTACCATTACATAAAAACAAAAAAAGGAAATATATATAAAACATATTTATGAAGCTTGTAGTAAAAAATCATTAATACATGTTTGAAAATTAAGAACGCTTGTAATTTTTAAGTTAAAAGTGTAGTGTTAATTGCTAGTGTAAATTTAATTCCAAAAGTGCAGTGAACATACCTGCATTAGGAGGCAGATCAAGTGGAAAGTTGTTCATGTTATTCCTTGGAGACATGTTCCTCCGGTCTGCTGGGTTCACCGACTCCGTCAGATCCAAGCTCAGATGCACTGGTGGGTCCTGCATGGGTCCAGCAGCCTCTGCCCCTGCTGGCAGGTCCAGTGGTATATCCCTGCTGGCCGTGCCAAAATCTGCAGATGCCGATGCAGCCCCCATGTATGTGTCATAGTCATAACCCCTATTACCACTATAGCTGGCATTGTTCCTCCTCCCCAATGAAGACGATGAGCCCGCATTGAAACTAGTATTAAACGTAAAATCTGGCAAATTGTCTAAATCCACTGAAATGGGCCCATTTGAGCTCAAATACGCTTGCTCCACCAAAATATGATCTTGCACAAAATCCGGTAGTGACGGCATGCCTAAAGGCTCTGATGCTAAATTGGGTCTATGATAAAACGGCACATCAGAAGTGTCCTCGTAAAAGTTATGCTTAGACTCAGAATTATCCACTACACTAAAAGGTATCTCTACTGAACTACTCGAAGACGTATTATCACTGATACGGTGGCTGCTGCCTTCACCGCTTTTTTCTTTGGCTTGAGGCTCGCTAGACGTGGAGGACCGACCTTTGTCTCGACGCGACTCTGCGTGAATGTCTATTTTAGTGGGCGAGTGTTGAACTGTATTTGCGTAAACTTTGGGTCGCGCTCCCGTGTTTTCGTAAGTCGAGTTGCCTGGTAACGACAGGTCGCGTTTCAAGAAATGCCTGAATGAGAACGGATTCTCTTCCTTCCGTGTCGCCCCCGTCGATTCTGGAACAAAAAGGATGGTCGCTGAGGAATGTCTTTATATTTAGCGAACAAAAAACAACTTCGTAAAACACTCACTCGATGTCGAGCATTTCGGCTCAGTGGGAGATGTATCCCCATTTTCGTTGCTATTATACTTTGCTTCTTCGATGCCTAGGTCTGGTTTTGCCGTATTTTGCTCATTTTCTTGCGAGGAGGCTTCATTATTTGAATTTTGAGGCGATTTCTTATTCGAAACACCATCGTCGTCCTCCGCCATGATAATGAAAAATGACACTACTGTAACGCGTTCAGGAATCAATAAATAAACTTCATAAAATTCGTTCAAAAGTATGTAAAGAATATTTTTCCACAATTGACACCTGTCAAAGATACTGAACGAAACGAAAACGATGGAGTCAGTAAAAACTTTTCCATCCTCTAAGGTAAAAACCTTAAGACTATTAAACCTTAGACTATACTTCTTTTATTTTTGTCCATCCTCAAAGGTAAAAACTGAAAAGGATTTTTTTCCTAATTTTTTTTCTCTTTTTCTGTAATTTGCTTTTAGATAAACATTTTCATTACATCTTGGCAAGTTGGATTTGAGCACAGAACACTATACTCACAAGGATTTGAGTCTTAAGTGTAAATCTTGAAGTGCTCTTGACCCTGTTCTACCTATACTAAATCTATGGTTGTACCTGTGTTGACATTTTTCACGAAGACAATTGGCGGGAAGTTTAAAAAATAACCTTACAAAACGAAATGAAATAATCATTTCAATGGAAATAATAAGTTTGTATTAGTAGGTAGGTACTAAGGACTACTTTATTTTACAAACGTAGAAGCAGCTAAATAAATTTTGAGGATTTCCTGGTTTCGTGAGGTTGAAAAATCCCGTTGGAAAAAAGTTTATTCCAGCGTGGGCAGTTTCGACTTTGAATCGGCAAACTGACTAAATCTAGTTTTTTGCGACTACAACAGACTAAATGTGGACTTGTTACTCGACCAGTAAATTTGAAATACGCGATTATGGTCAAGCTGGAAGTAGTAGGATTATGTAAATAAAAGAAAACACCCCGTTGAGTAGAGAAATTTTTATTAGGTAGATACTTACATCTATTAATAAGGCTCCTTTTATACTATGTCCACATAACTTATGAACAATAATATGACTCCATTATAATACAACAATTTTAAAAATTACCAATAATTTATTTAAAATAACACAAAATAAATTCGATAACAATAAATGCAATCTTTTTAGTAATAATTACTTAAACATTTAACTTTAAACTTCCCATAATACAAAAATAGTGTAATATGAAGATTCTGAGCATAGTTAGTAAGCATCACACATTTTTTAAAACTAATTGAAAAAACAAGCAGAAATTTCTCAATTCAGCAGTTATTACTTTGCAAAATTGGTACAAGTTATTTAGACTGATTTTAACGAGAAAACTACACACTACAGACAAAAGTGAAAACTATAAATATTTTGTAACAAACAATCCATAATTAATCATATTAAGGGTGAGAGCAGACCCAGCTAATACTGCACGCGTTACGCGAAACATGCTGTTATTTTAAATACTCAACTTACTTGGTAAGGAAAATTGTTTGCAAGTAAAGATTATCTATACTGATTATTTCTTTGCATATAAATTACTCCCGTTCATCATTTTTTATAATGCTTCGTTTCAGTTCAACCGTCATAAAACTAATTCATTATGTATTTACTTGACATTTTTGGTCTTTTGATGGCCCACTATTAAATACGATTAGATTATAGATTATAATTATCAACAAGAATTTACATTGAGAACCAGTTATAACAGCAAGAAGGGAATACACAGTAATTTGGCACAGATCTCGATTAAAGAAGCTGCTTAGTCAAAATTGGAGCTAAATATGGAAGTTTAGTGACAAATTATTTGACTACGTCATAAGCAGCATACGAATGGGTGGAGGAAGCACACTGTAAGGTGATACATGGTATTTATTAAGTTTGTTTGAATAATGTGATGTGACTTATAAAACCAATATTACAAACTGTATTAGCAATTATTTTAAATGATTTTTTATTTACAAATAAATATACATATGGCACAAATCGTTGTTTAAATTTAAGCTCTTCAAGAACCGATACACATCAAAATTAAAAAAAAAATTGTAGTGTCCATGACGGAATTGGTCGTATACTCGTTCATTTATTTGAAATGTGACTTATACTTTTTTATGACATACGTTTATTACCAAAACGGTATCTACCAGTTCGTTTTCATACACCAATAGTTTTCACAGGTTTCAAAACTGAAGAGAATTAGGATTTATACCAGTATCGCGATGAAGTTACAAATTTGGGATAATATACATGGAAATTGTAATAGATAAGCCCGTAAATGAGAAAAGTGACCATAGTGTGACAAGGAGGCTGACTTATGCTTTTGTACAGTCTCAAGCAAGTACGACATGCTTCTCACAGTTCCGGCCCATATAACCAAGATAGTTGATAGGACTATGGGAATATGGATTGGTTCCAAATTGTAAACGTCTGTGAGCTCTACGGGATGTCACTAGTAACATCGATGCGAAAGTATGCTAACAGTAATCTGACAGTTCTTTTTGCTCTGTCGATGACTGTGTTTTGACCTTTATGTGTTTGTTTACCTTAGATGTTAATGGAATCTTGGCACAGAGATTTTAGACATCATACTGCTTTCCTTCTATGAATAACTTTTACAAGTCGAATACTTATATAATTACTCATACAAATAGAACAATGGGAGTACTTTGGTTTTGAAATGCATAGACACCAACAATAACAACAAGTTTAAGTAAGAACAGAGAAAAGATTACAAGTCTTAAAATATAATAGTCTTAATAATATAAAACGCATAAATTTGTCATTTTATATTTTCCATACCGAATGACTTTTGCTTTTAAGGGGTTTAGAAAGAACCTTTTAAATTTCACAATCTAAGATGTGCATATAAGTAAGCACTATAAAACACTTGATATTCTATTTACAATTTATATGAATACATATTATATAAATTTTACCAAAACCTTGACTTAACCGATTCTTCCCTCGACCCCTTCACTTCACAAAACACCAAGTTATCTTTCAAAGTATTATTTTCATTATAAATTAAGTATGCGTTAAAAAAATAATGGTACAAACAATCTACGACAACAGCAAAATTGTGAATAATACTTTAACAAATATTCAGATAGCACGACTTATTTCGGTGATGCCATAATTCTAAATATCATAAGTGGCACAAATGTGAATTTTAAATGTAAAGCTGAAGATGCTATACAATGTAGGTGCTTGAGTGCAGATTTTATTTTTCTTCTGCAACGGCTGCAATCTTCAACAGATAACTTAGTGACTCGTGCAAGTAAAATAGAAAAAAATAATTATAAATTCGGAAGAAATTAAACACAAAATAAGGAAAATCAGTCTTAGGACGTTTTTAAATAGGAAGAACTATTCAGCCCACAAAATAACTAGTACAAAAAATCATATTTATGTTAGAAACTTGATATCATAATCTCATTGCATCGTTTTGATTAGAAAATCAATAAAAATTTTAACCGATCTTATTATAACTGAAACTTGACTTAAACTAATATCACCTCTCTCCTAAATAACTGTGGTAACCAATATTATGATATTTTTTCAGACGTAGAGCGAATAGTCGATAGTGTTCGCTTTTGAAACCCAAGATTCATCTTACAATAACAAATAACTAAAACAAATATTTTCAACTATATCAATACTTCAGTGCAAAAAGGCGTTAAACGTTAAAGTCAAACTACAAAGTTTGCATGCAAATTAAAAACATATCTTTACAATTATGAACAGGATAATAGGCCAAAATAATTTTAAATTATTAAGCCTATTTTTACGAATAAATTTAAAATATTTCTTCGACTAAACAAATGGAAAGAGCTTGAAAATTGTAACCAAATTATATCAATACATTTTTTTAAATAATTGGCATTTACGGTTTTTCTTCTCTGAAGTATCGATATGTTCACAAACTTAACGCTGGCGAAAACCTAAAAAAGGGGTGCGCTTTAGCGAAAAGAACAAGAAAAACAATAAAAATGTCAAATTCACAGGAGTTAC
This sequence comes from Hyposmocoma kahamanoa, assembly GCF_003589595.1. Taxonomy (NCBI): domain Eukaryota; kingdom Metazoa; phylum Arthropoda; class Insecta; order Lepidoptera; family Cosmopterigidae; genus Hyposmocoma; species Hyposmocoma kahamanoa. Next base: position 2,557,411 of record NW_020654520.1, read on the forward strand.
ACAAATAGTGTACTGCTGTGTTTACCGATCGCACAGTGGAGATCAGGAGACGACCAAGCTGTTCCAATATCTAAGTGAGACGTCTGATGAGATTCAGCATAGGTACCCAGCGGCGCAACTAGTCATTCTGGGGGACTTTAATGCACACCATCAAGAATGGTTGTTCCCATACCAGAAGACCGATCACGCTGGGAGAGAGACGCGTAAACTTGCGTTAACGCTAAGCTTATCCCAGCTTGTCAGTGGCGCCACTAGGATACCAGATGTTGAATCTCATACGGCTAATTGCTTGGACCTTCTGCTGACAACTGATCCGGACCGATACTCTGTGGTTGTGGAGGCCCCACTGGGTACTTCCGACCATTGTCTGGTGAAAACTGTATCCGTATACTCCCCACCCGATCAGGGCCCTAGTGGTATGAGACGGGTGTGGCGATACAAGTTAGCAGATTGGGACGAAATGCGCCATTTCTTTGCGTCATATCTCTGGCAGGCGTGCTTTACTTCAGGAGACTCGTCGAGCTGTGCTGATGCTGTAGTCGAGGTCTTGCGTTTGGGTATGGAGTATTACATTCCATACTCTGATGTACCCAATGGACCCCAAGCTCGTCCATGGTTTAACGCTAATTGTAGTTGTGCTGAAGCACGTAAACAGTCCGCGTACCAAGCTTGGGCAGATGCTCGACTACGCAAAACTCCGAGTACTCAGAACATGAAGAAAGCTTTTAATAAGGCCGCCAAGAAGTGCAAAAGCATGTTACGTAGGGCCAAGTTCGACCATGTGCGCCGCATAGGAGCCAAGCTTGCCTCTTATCCAGCAGGCAGCAAATCCTTTTGGTCCCTGGCCAAAGCGGTCGAATCGAACTTTTGTCGCCCATCTTTGCCACCTCTGCTGAGGCCGGATGGCTCGCTGGCTCATACTGCGGAAGAGAAGGCGAATCTCTTTGCCTCACTCTTTGCAGAAAATTCGCGTCTAGATGCCGCAGGGACCCTACCACCTACTTTACCTCAGGCTGGCTGCACTATGGCGCCAGTTCGCATACGCCAAAAAGAGGTACTTAGAACTCTGCGAAATCTAGACGTGAATAAAGCTAGCGGGCCAGATGGAATTCCAGCAATAGTCCTTCGTAACTGTGCACCTGAGTTGTCTCCTGTTCTCACACGCCTGTACCGCCTCTCACTTGAGACTGGTGTAGTTCCCAGATCGTGGAAGCTTGCAAACGTGCAACCTGTACCAAAAAAGGGAAGCAGAGCTGACCCTGTCAACTATAGACCTATCTCAGTCACTTCCATACTCTGCAAGACTATGGAACGTGTACTCAACAACCGTCTCCTATCGTACCTTGAAGACAACGTTCTCCTCAGTGATCGCCAGTACGGATTCCGACGAGGGCGATCTACTGGGGATCTTCTTGTGTATGCCTGTCACATATGGAGCGAGGCTATAGAAAAGCAAGGCGAAGCACTTGCAGTGTCTTTGGACATTTCTAAAGCCTTTGACAGGGTCTGGCACGCAAGCCTTTTAAGCAAGCTTCCCTCTTATGGGCTTCCCACTGACCTTTGCAATTGGATCTCGGATTTCTTGAGCGAACGTTCGATTCGAGTGGTCTTAGAAGGCTACTCTTCCGAACATATGGCGATAGATGCCGGAGTTCCTCAGGGTTCCGTACTGTCTGCAACTCTCTTTCTGCTGCATATCAATGATATGTTAATTCCAGGTACCTTTGCGTATGCTGATGACAGCACAGTTGTAGATAGGTACTTGACCAATGCAAGGGTCAGTGGAGAGGAAATCCAGTCTTGTCGAGAGTCCATGGTTAGCCGTTTAGATTTGACACTCCAGGCAGTCTCCGATTGGGGCAATGCCAATCTTGTCAAATTTAACGCTACCAAAACGCAGGCGTGTCTATTCTCCACAAAACGGAGTCCCTTTGAGCTGACTCCGACTTTTCGTGATATATCCATACCGATAGCCGATTGTCTCCAGCTACTTGGAATGGACCTGTCGTCCAATTTGAACTTCGGCAGATACATTGAATCCACGGCCAAAAATGCAGCAAGGAAGCTTGGGATCCTTTCCAGGGTGAGGCGGTACTTTACACCGAGACAGTTGCTCCAGCTGTACCAGGCACAAGTCCGATCGTGCATGGAGTACTGCTGCCACCTTTGGGATGGCTCTGCGACATATCAACTGGCCACTTTGGATTCAATTGACAACCGTGCCAAGAGACTTATAGGTGACTCGGAATTAGTGGAGGCGAAGCTGCAGAGCCTTGAACACCGCCGTAAAGTTGCCTGCTTATCGGTATTTTACAGGATATATCACGGAGAGTGTGCGATGGAATTACATGATTTAATTCCGCCTTCCCCTTTCCATCACCGGGGGACTAGGCGTAGGCTTGGGTTCCACCCCTATGTTGTGGATATTCCAAAGATTCGCACGAAGCGTTACGCTTCCACATTTATATGGCGAACGGCTATGGAGTGGAATTCCCTGCCTGCAGACTTGTTCCCTGAACGTTATAACTTGGACCTTTTCAAGGCGAGAGTGAATAGGCATTATTTAGGTGTGCATGCTCCATCGTCGACCTCATCGTCACTTTCCATCAGGTGAGATGGAGGTCAAATGCGCACCTATATTTTATAAAAAAAAAAAAAAAAAAAAAAATTCGGCAATAACGATGCTAACAGACTGACTGCATGTTTGCAGTTAATGAGTGAAGTTGATTCCGACTTAACGCATTAACTGCAACCTTGCAGTGAATCTGTTAACAGCCTTAGGACAGGAGAGAGATGATGACGTTTCATAGTTATCACATCTACAAATTCTTCTAGCTGTTTTTTTCCAATAAGAGGTTCACATTAAAAAATGGAGGTCAGTGGAGAAAGTTCACTAATACGGCAGTAATATAGTAAGAAGAATAATGATACGTATACAAAAGATTACACTTACAATGCACCAACCATCGAGAATATATCCAGAAATAGAGACGGAATGACATATAATTTGTTTGAAAACTATTCAGCCATATCACTACTGTGACAACTGCGCTCCGATTGGCCAACCCGAATTCGAAACAATTGACGGGTGTCATCAATGGGTATCGTCAATTGTTTCACTTCAAATCGACCAGTGAACTTGAGCTTTGCTATAATGGACGAAAATTGCAAAATTACACATTTAATATTTAATTACCGATGAAATTTGATTCAGTTTATTTTGTAATTACATGTTTTGTTGTTTTTCCCCACACCACCGAATGGAACAGCACGCCATTGTTAGAGATATTATCTTTATTACAATAAATACAGAATATTTTTTGGAATATACGGAGACGTACACACAGGTCAGTTGTTGGCGCTTTACTATTTCAGCTTTCTAATTTTTAATTTCATTGCAAACGAGAGTTGATATTTATAAGTTATGTATGACTGATGAGTTACTAGAAATACATGGCCCTTATTTCGTCTCTATTTCTGGTTATATACTCGATGTCACCAACCAATCACTGAACATATAAGTTTCATTTAGAAAACCGGCAAAGTGCCGATAACGTTCTTAATTTATACTTTGGCAACATTCATTACAGTATTTGCAGATGTTTTATTTACAAAAACATTAGGTAACATTTTTAACCTTGAGAACATTATCGGATCTCATAATTATTTAAATTATAGTCCATTCCAATATCCATTATTATGAAAATAGCAAATTATCAGCATTTAGTAGGTATTTTTAGGTTATCTGCAAATTATCAGGACTGCGGAATTTAGACAATGTGATTTTTATGGAAGTTTTGGAAATATGCAAAGTCACCATGCAGCCCGTACAAAATGTTTATTCCTTGGACGTAGTGATCCTTCCTTTGAGTGAAAACAGATCAAGATCTATTTTGTGAGTGTTATAGACGTGTGTCGATCGATCGTATCAAAATGATTCGAACAGCACATGTGACCCGATAACCTAGGTTTCTAACTTCTAAATAACCCGATCATTTTAGAGTTTCATGGGTCATGCGCGCAATATTCGACTGTCCCACTATAATTTTAGAGATTATTCAACAATTTACACAATGATTGTTGTCTCGTTCACTCTCATGTGAAGTCTTCACGCACGGCACAGTTCGCTTTCTCACTCTACGTTTGAGTCGAACATTTGTTCGATAGAGCATTCGTTCGATAGAACCTTTGTTCGATCGAACCAAAAGTTAAGCCATCGATCAACGAGTCAATGGATCAACGGATCAATGAGTTTACTAATCATTCATCCTAATTGCTCCGTGGCGTAGTGTCCATTACATGATAATTTTGTAAGTTTAATCTATTTTTATCGGTATGTTGTGTTTATTCATGAGCGCACTAGCTAATCTTAAAATATTAATAAATAATAATTAGTAGTTTTGAATGCCCGTAAGTTTTTTTTGTTTTGTATTTTTGTTTTGTAGGTGTTACTTTTCCTAGAAAGAAATTGTAGTGTCCTAAGTGTGTGTTGTGTCAAATCATTTAACCCAATCACCTTACGCATAGGTCATTGACCCGGGTTATCAAAAATGATCGACCGACACAGTTCTAAAGTGTAACAAAAATGTGCTCAAAAACAAACAACCAGTGTTGCCAGGCCTCTTGAATAGAAAGTTATGTTTCGTTACAATATAACCTGCAAAAGTTGCATTTTCATCCAAGTATAAACGTTAGTATGTATAAATAATAAAAGTTGATACGCTCTAGAAACATTAAGCTTTAACCAGTATCTGATAGATTTCACTTTGTTTTCTCTGTGTTACTTTAACGGCCAATTCGCGAACTCCATACAATTTAATGTAATTGAATTTTAAAAATGTATACTTTCTTAAAAGTTACGAAATATTTGAGAAATGTAACCATCTGGCAACACTAAAGCTATATAAAAAACGCAAATTCCAAATTAATTTACTGGTTATAGAAGTTTGTTAACATAACTACGATCAATATATAATACGAATGGATATAACTTAAACATTTGACGTTCAGTGTTGTGATGTATAATTAATTACATTATAAGTTACTGCCATTTTTGTTGTAAGGGATGATAGGTACTCTCGCACTTTGTTGTAACACTGTATAACATTATTTATGTGCAAAGTGCAAACCATGTACTTAACGATTAATTGTGACTAAAGAATTAAGATATAATTCCACATTTCCCAGCACACATAATAAATTCATATTTTAAGTAGATTATAGAAAACATTATTATTAATTAGTAGGTAACAACAAAATTAAATATAAACTGGGCAAATTCAATCGCCGTTCAGTACAATTAATCAGTATACAATTAAAAATTATATAATTTAATACGACTAAAAATTAGATAATTCAATACGATTAAAAATATTTTTTGCAAACTTTGACGGTGCTCTAGTCTCAATGTCATAAGAATAAATGCCAAATACTTTACTAATAACTCTTTAATACGTTGGCATCAAAAGGACGCATATGGTACAGTCACAAACAAAATGAGGTCACTCATTTTCTTTTCTGGCTGTCAACCTCTTTTTACATTCTCTTAAGATTTGGCAACATTTTTTAATACTATCACATTTCTAGATACAATATCCCAAAAATGTTTGAATATACAGAAAAATCTTTTGAAAAATACATATTTTCTACATCTGCACGATGAAAAAACGACGTTACTATGTACATCACTACCACGTTTACTTAACATGTTTACAGATATAAGTATAATATTTTACATTTTTGCATTGTATCGATCATTAATTTCATAACGTTACTTGGTGGACCTTGGTTCGGTATATTTTACCAGTTAGATAGTTTATCTGGTGATTATCTATGGAGATAACGTGTGCGGCAAATTATCACTTATGATTCGTAAGAATTTGATCATTGCAAAGGTAAGGAAACCTTGGTCATTGTAGAGTGCTAGGAACAGTATTGGAAACTTGAGAACACAATATAAAAAATTTGTTATAAGCAATTAAACATGAAACTTAGTACCTACAGCAGTGGAGCTCCTTGTGACTGAGTTCATCCAGTGATGTACTGCCACCTTCAATATTTCTGCCGATAAGCAGTAATGTAAGCATTACTGTGTTACGGTTTTGAAGGTAAGGGTGCTGGTGAAATTGCAGGCACTCGGAACTATTCAACTTCGTCTCAGAGCGCAGTGGCCGTGCCCCGGAAACCTTTGCGATATAAAGCTCTGTGTGGCACTGCAACTGTTATGTAAAGGCGTGTCGCTTACCAACAGGCGTACTAGACTTGCTCGTCTCGTCATTTGGTAACATAAAAAAATCTTGAAATAGGGTTCCCATAACTTCAGTGCATTTTTTAACATTCACACACATATTACTAAGCTATCCTGCTTTATACGATGAGCCACAATGAATTTATAAACGCGGAATAATTTTAAAACAGAACATTATATTTTAACAAAGTAATCCTATATCTCAGTTGATTGTTGGAATGGCTCCAAAATGCCACGCATAAACGAGAAATATTTTTTTTTATAAAAAAAAAGGCAGTAACATCTGGATGAACATTTGGAAGATCAATGGGAGATAATATTGTAATGAAAAATACATTTTACAATGGCGAATGCACATTGTTCCGCACCGTTAATCTATATTTTAAATCATCTAGTTTAATTAAGTAAGGTCAGAATTACTGAAAAATAAGGCATGTCGACAATTTTTTTAATCATATGACGACGTGGAGCTGGGACTCCCAGTACGTGTCAATTATAAGCTTCACAGCTTACAATAAAATAAATGAACATAATAACTCTTCGAATGACGTCTACGCATTTAGATTATGAAGTTCAAGGTTTCATTCCGATCAATGCTATTTTCCGTGTTATCAACAATTATTTATAGATACTACAATATATGTACGATTATTTGCCACACCACGATAAAATAGTTGTAATTTGAAACACTTTTCTTTGAGACTGTAATTGTCATAATAACTGACTATTTAACGAAAACATTTGCAATTTATTGTTACTAAATCTTTAATAATACTTATCTTAGTTTAATTACAAATATTTTCCATTATTTTCTCGATTTCCCATCGCTTTACCTTTAAACTTTGTTATTTCATAAATTTAATAAAACAAAAGCTTTATATCACGCTTGAAAAGAATATTAGTGTATTCTAGCGTTTTTACTTCTTTACATGTGTACAGAATACATGCCATAAGCCCGTAACTTCTACATTAATAAAATAAATATTTTTATCACCCGGGAAATTCATTCCGATCCTCTTGGAGGTAAAACGGCATGTCATAATCATAAACTATGTATTTAATATCACTTGTTTTCACACGTTGTTTCATTTTTGTCAGCGAGGGGTCTTTATACATCCCACGGGTAAAAATCTTGCTTGTTTTTAACTTACGACTTGTCAAGACATTGGAATAAGTAGAGCATATTTGCCTAATTATTATCAAGTAATATAGGTACATGGAGCGAATAATAATACCTCTCACTGGAATCCCATGATTAAAAATAAAAGTCAAAAGAAATACTTAGTTATATTTTTTACTTACGATTGCAAAACTTTTCTTCTAAACACACTACCGTAGTAAAGTAATTTGCTGTAAAAACATATGAAAAATGTAAAACAAAATACAATACAACGATTCCGGGATTTCAGAAAGAGGTACATAATGCGAATGAAGTTTAGAAAAATATACTTTGCTTATTCTCATTCCTGCCCTTAACGTTTGGTAAATCAAAATGATACGTTTATAATTCAATCTAAGCACTAGCCACTTTTAACGATTATGTTAAAACAGGGGTATCCAAACGTATAAATCTAAGGACCACACTGCCTTCTCCACTAAACAATTAGATTGCCCATTATTCCAACATACTGTAGTTCTGAATTACGTGCACATTTTCGTACACGACGGGAGTGGTTTCCGCTTCGCTCGTAATTTCGGTAAAAACATTTCATTAGAGCGAAGATTGTGGATGCGATGCCTGTGCGTTACATATTGTTATAGTTGGCGAAGTATTATTTGCACCAATTCGTCTTACCGCTTCATCTTTAGCGTACAATACGACAAAAGAGTGAACCGTCTGTATACTGCGAACAATTAATTTAAATACTTTGTAAGAAAATAATCCGCAGTCGGTATTTTGCGAAGTACCCACTGTTAAAAAGAAAAATGACCTGTTGAGTAAAGAAATAATTGAAAACTAGAATTCAGAAAAAGCATTTAGAGCGTCCATGACTCGTACGATGGACCATGACCACTTGTCCATGTACGCTTTAAACATCGAGTATGTAACCAGAAATAGAGACGACATGCCCCACCACCGAATAAAACAGTCCGCATTGTTAGAAATATTATCTTAATTACAATAAATACAGAATATTTTTGGAATATACGGAAACGTACACACAGGTCAGTTGTTGGCATTGTACTATTTCAGCTTTTTAATTTGTGATTTCAGCGCAAACGATAGTTGATATTTAAAAGTGATATAAGACCCATTTACCTGATGAGTTGCCAGGGATAGATGGCCCTTACTTCATCTCCTATTTCTGGTTAAATACTAGATGGCTTTAAGTAAAATAAGTGTTAATGGTTTTATTTCCCTATTATTGTAGAAAGGATAAGGCGTTCCAAGGGATAACATTCACAGGTGCAAATAATATTTCTTCATTCTTCATTATGTAGTCATACACACAATACAACCACGTCAAACTACAGTACTGACATCTTGAGGAGAGTAAAGTTAATCGCAGAACGTGGCAAAGCTACAGTAGTACAAAACATCTGAAAACTTCTGATTATTATTTTGCACGATTTGCTTACTAATCAAAGTAAACTATAAACTATGGTGAGCCGTAGTTTGGAAACCCCTGGGTTTTACAGACCAGTGGCGAAGGGTGGAAGGACGTAAACTGATCAAGAAGTAACGCAGCAAATGCTATAACCCACGCTTACCGTGCAGCATAGTTGGAGCACAAATTTGTTAGAAAAAGGCCGTAAGAATCGTAGTTATTTGGACCCTAGCCACTGGCAAAGACATTAACTACTTTTTATACTCGATTCTTTTTAGTGGGGGGTGCAATTAAGGAAAACTAATTTTGAAGATTTCACAAATATTCCAGAAGTTTTGTTTTCTAACTCGATGTGTTTTATACATAACTTACTTTGTCTAACAACTACATGTACAGGATTGATCCTGTTTGCTTTTACACCCCTGGCGATTGTCACAAGACATTTCATCGTTCGGTCTGGTGTGTACCAGGTGCATAGTATGAATTTTCACACATAAGTTTCTTCATTTTGGGTTCCAATACACCCGAGAGGTAGACCCTAGCTGGAGGGATCCGATACACTGTCCACATCAGTGGATGCCTTGGCCGTGGGCTAGCTGAGCGAGGAACTGCTGGAACTTGATATCGTGTCTCGGCCTAATTCGGCCGCCATGATTGCTATTGTCAGCTCTTTCCGCGCCTTCTGGACAACCCATACCATCAGGGTTATGCCGATCAGGATCTGAAATTACAAATATTTTAATCTTTATTTTACGTCACTAAATTTTAATGATGAACTCATCATCAGAATTTGAAAATTTATTTTCTAAGTGACTGTTTGTCTGTCAGTTCTCCGACAAGAAATTAAAGAAATAAATAAATTACTGAAAACGAGAACCAGATGATTTTTTTTTTCCACCAAGAGCTTTAAATCGTAAGGATCTTAGAGGCACTGTCACTGTGTCCGTCACTCTGAGACTAAGTTGACAAATACCGTAATTTCACCAGCACCCTTACCCTTCCAAACCTGAACGCAGTAATGCTCATATTACTGCTTGGCGGCAGAACTTTCCTGGAGGATCTCCTTCACAAGGACCTCTACTGCTACTAAAAAGGTCAACGCCATCTAGCGTCTTTTGAGGGATCTACTAAACGTGAAATCATAAAATAGGTTTGTAACTGTACATAATATTAATAAGTCACCAATTTAAATTAAAAAGAAAATTAAAAAGTACAGTGTCAGACTAAACTACTTTTTGTATTTTTTGTATTTGCGTATTTGATATATTTGGCAAAAAATCGCATGTGCAGATGGTATGTGTCACAAAGCATTTGCCTTGTTTGCCTATTCAACAAATATAGCAAACACCAAACTCGCGTTACCGCGCGTTGGTCGGCTTCTCGACGCAGAGTTGACGACGGAGGAGGGTAGCATCGCACTAAGCAGCTTGATAGCGCATTGGAGACTGCGTAGTGCGTATTATGGCATCCATAAATTTGAGACTCTCTGAGTGTGTCTCTACGGTGCGAGATGGGTTAAATAGGTATAAGAAAGTATTTTAGTATTAGAGATCCTTGTGAAAGAGTCCGTCCAGAGAAGTACTGCCATCTTACTTATTTCTGCCGCCAAGCAGTAATCTCAGCATTACTGCGTTCCGGTTTTGAAGGGTAAGAGTGCTGATGAAATTACAGGCACATGGGACTTGACAACTTATGTCTCAGGGTGACGGGCGCAGTGGCAGTGCTATTCAGATCTTTGCGATTTAAAGCTCTGAGTGGCACTGCAACTGTTATGGACAGGCTAACTTGATATTATAAAAAATACCATTTGTATTTTAATGAAATAACAGCACGTATTTTGCTCAGCCCTGCCTGTAACAATTGGTGGACAATGTTCGTTTTTGAAAGGTACAATTAAAAATATGAAATACTGCAGTTAGTGGGGAGACATTTTTTATGACATAGTTACAACTAACGACGTCCATTGGGTAACGAGATTTTAATTAAACAAACCACAGTAACGATAGATAGAAATTTTTCCTATTGCATCTAAGCGGAAAATGAGTTTAAATAAACCTATTGGCCGTGAAATCTCCTTGACCGCAGCTGATTAATACGGAATAACCGGTTAATACGACATAAAACATTAAGTTCAAAGTAAGTAGTCCTAGGTCGGTAACAGAACTTTACCTTAAAGGTAAACTACGTAACTAAGTCGTAAAGTGGTTTTGAAATGAATAAGTATATTTCATTCCCGGTATAATGTACGGTTGTTCTTGGCGCTAAGACTGTCCATTACCATATACTGAGGAAATTACCTGACTACGTGGTCGAACGGTTACCATGCTGGACTGCCACGCAGAGGTCCCGGGTTCGATTCCCAAGTAGGGAGAAATATTTGTATGGCCTGCATTTATTTCTCTCGTGAGTTTGGGTGTAGTTTGTGGTTCCATGGCACCCGCGATACAGCGTGGGGCTATAAGTGTGTGCAAAAAAACCCTTCGGTACAATTGGTCCACTTTCCCGATCGGTCCACTTGTTTTTCCCGATTCGCCTATTTCCCGCGGCAAGCGTGATGGTCACCTTTGCGCCGCGATCAGGATCCAGATCAGTTATTCGTGACTATACTATGTATTAAATAGTATATGGTTAAATTAACTAGGAAAATTAAAGCAGATAAAATTAGATATGTGCACCGATTGCGCCGATCTTCCCACGCCGCCGATGGACAAAACACGGCGAGACAAAATTTTGTTATATTTTAATGATATATCAGTTTTTTAACCGACTTTAAAAAAAGGAGGAGGTTCTCAATTCGACTGTATGTTTTTTTTTTGTATGTATGTTACGCGATAACTCGGCATTTGTGAACCGATTTTCATGATTCTTTTTTGTTGGAAAGGGGGTACCTCGATAATGGTCCCATTTAATTTTGAAGAAAATCATCCACCTCTAAGTGTGGCTGTTCACGCATGAAGATTCATTTTTACAAATAGCGCCTAAATTTTATTATACGAAGCAATCATTTTAATGGTTGATTTGACTATTCTTCCATTCAAGGCGTTTTTCTCTCTCAATATACCTTGAGTAGTGAGAACCGATTTTTATTATCTCCTGTGTCAAGTATAGTGGCGAACTGGGGCATGAATCCGGGTTTGCGCACTTTCCGGTAACCGATTTCAATAAAACTTGGCAAATAGCGTAATTCCACGTACTTTTGAGGTCGGTTTTTTAGTACTCTATACTGAGATCATTATTTTACTATTTACTATATTTCAATCATTGACTTACAATTATATAGACGTCGGGTCCGCGCTAAAAAGTGTCCGAACTTATAGGGCGTTAAAATCGTATACAGAGCGTCATTCACGCTTTAGTCTTCGTTTGTTCGACTGATAGCGAAGCAAGCAAAATTAGACAGTACTGCGATGACATTACAATTTAAATTCAACGTTTTAGCTTTTTCATATTCCTTTACATGTCACTACGTTTAAATAGGTTGACTTGGGACATTTTTTTCGTAGTTTTTATATTAGACCCGTCGTCCATTTATTTGTAAGTCAATGATTTCAATACAATATTTCAGTACAATTAAAATTGATTACGTTCATGTCTACACACTACATCTTACAGTAGATTTAGATTTCTACAGGATATATCACGGAGAGTGTGCAAGAGAATGGCACGAATTAATTCCGCCTTCGCCTTTCAATCATCGGGGGACCAGGCGTAGGCTGGGGCTCCACCCCTATGTTGTGGATATTCCATGAATTCACACGAAGCGCTACGCTTCCACATTTATATGGCGAACGACTATGGAGCGGAATTCCTTGCCTGCAGACTTCTTCCCTGAACGTTATACTTTATTTATTTATTTTTAGGAAGATTTACAGCGAATTCTTAACAATAAATAAATGTTGAGAAACAAGTCAAAATGCTAATTACAAATCTCCACAAGTAGCACAAAAAAATAAGTTATTAAGTTTTTAGTCAGCAAATAAAACATTATTATTGAAATCTAAACTACATAATATTATTTCACACATTGAGAAAAGGTACAATTGCCAATGCAGGAAAAAAAGGAAAAGAAAAAAAAGGATAAATATTTAACCCTATATAGCCCAACCAACAACACGCACATCTTAAAGACAGGAAACAAAATAATGAGAGATAGATAATTATGTATAAAGTATTGCTTATTAAACGTTCGTCAAATCAAACCTGCACTAGCACTGAACAGATCTATGTCAATAGACGATTGATTGTACTCCGTTAATTGCTCTTATAAAAAATGAATTTTGCATATAATTGGTCTTCGCTCCGGGCACACACAGCACCGTTCGACGCCTGAGACTCAGCTGGTTAGTCCTAAAGAATAATTTACGTAACTTACACCTTTTTAAGGCTAGAGTGAATAGGCATTATTTAGGTGTGTATGCTCCATCATCGACTTCATCGTCAGTTTCCATCAGGTGAGATGGAAGTCAAATGTGCACTTAGTTAACCAAGGTAAACAACTGTTTTATGGGGAACTGTATACGTTTTTACAATAAGATTCCGGAGCACATATTAAGTTTATCATTTCCTAAGTTTAAAAACTACATTAAAAATATTTTGATCGAAAAATCATATTACAAAATTGAAGACTACGTGTTAGATAAAGATGTATGGAAAGACGACATGGCTCCAGAATCCACACAAATTTGATTCAAGCTGTATTCCATAGCATTTAAGTTTATTTGAAAAGAGCAATCCCTAGAGTTTCTTGCTCGTTCTTCTCAGAGAGGTCAGCGTAGTGAACGAGCAGTAGCTTAAATGTGACGATTTGAAGTGTAAATTTATTTTACCTATGGAATAAATAATCTTTGACTTTGACTTAGTTATTAACAAAAAAGATTTTAATTAAGAGTGTTTATTTTAAGTGATCGGTTTTTTTTAACCATTCTTTTAATTAAATTTCATTTTTAAGAGTGCACCGAGCTTCTGGCGTTAATTGATTTTAGGTATTCTGTGCGCTCCGTGTATTTGTGAGTGTAGCATACGTTTTTAAAGCCGTATCTAATTTCAAATTTCTCAAGTGTTTGTTACAGATTTATTTTTTAGTTTTCTTCAACTTTTATCGCCGTGGCCCTGATTTGACACAGATGCAGTTTCGAATCCTCGCAGTCGAAGGATTTTTTCTTTCGTGTTCGTCTAAAAAAAGTTAATATCATCATGATATTGGATAAAAATAAATTCTTATAGTTGTTGATTATGTTTAGGAACACTACCTAAATTCTTGGGAATCTCTCTTGGGCAACCCTGTATCGCGGGTGACATGGACACACATATAGACAACCACAAATTACACCCAAACACACGAGAGAAATAAATGTAAGCCAAACATATTTCTCCCGTCCCGGGAATAGAACCCGGGAATGGCAGTCCAGCATGGAGGTAACCGTTCGGCCACGGAAGCAGTTAAATACAAGTTAGTGTAAAAAACTGTTGAACAGGAGTACAAAGGTTGATTTAACAATATTTCACTGTTTTTTAAACACTTGAAAAATATATGTCATGCGGAATAATCTCAGCATAACCGTAGATATCAGCAACCAATAAGACTACTATAGGTACTTTAATATTTCACTTACGAACGAAATTAAAACGAACATGACAAAACTGGACGTAGTTAAACAAAAAAGATCCAATGTACAGCCTGTCACTTTCGAGATATGGCAGTTTGAATTTTAAAAGTGTTTCTCAATCTTGTTTTATTTTCAAAACTTATAATGTCATGTAACTCCAGAGATATTGAATTAAATATGAAAGTTGAAGTTAAAATTAAAATTAAAATTAAAGTTGAATTTTTTTGCTGATCTAAGGTTAGACTCTATACTATAGGAACTATTTTTGATAATTTTGTGGATTGGACCCTTTTTGCTTAACTACGTCCAATTGTGCGGCATGGTGATTGGTTTGATGTTAACTGAATGAGCCAAGTAAATATAATAATAATGAGGCGTTGTTTTATAGGCGTTTCCTGCGAAAAGCTGTACCTATTTTTTTATGATACCAAGTAACCTGGCGTGCGTTTGGTCCGACGCGCATGTCCATAGCAGTTGCAGTGCCATTCAGAGCTTTAAATCGCAAAGATCTGAAGGGCACTGCCACTACGTCCGTCACCGTGACACATAGGTACACAAGTCTCATGTGCCCGTAATTTCCCTACAAACCTGAACGTAGAAATGCTCACTTTACTGCCGTTTCCTAGACGAGGTCTTTCACAAGGAACTTTACTGTGACTAAAACTTGTTCATCCCGTTGTCGTCGCTTCATATCAAAGAAAAAAAAAAGTGGTTTTTTAAATGTAACGATTTCAAGTCCGTAAAATTTGCTTACCTATGACATATCGATATTTTGTATTTTAAATTAAAACCAATATGGTCGAAATAGGCTGTTCCGAATGAGTAGATAAATGCCTACATATAGATACAAAGAATGACATAGAGTGGTTAAAACCACCAAATATTATTATTTTTAACTAAGTTGCATTTTTTCTTGTGTATTAAGGTTTATCAACTAAATACAAACACATATGTTAAATATAAAAACAAACCATTTAGCTAGTACTATGCTAGCATAGTAACCAAAGGCGCAAGCAGCATTGTACATAAAGGTATTATTTTGGATGTACGAGAATATGACCAATCTGTCTTTATTATATAACTTGACTTTCTTTACTAGAAATCCAAATAATATAAAAGTATTTACAATACCTGCATTAGCTAAAACAAAACAAACAATTTCTTGTAGCGCATACTAAAATTTACTTTTCCCAATTCGAACGTATTTCTTTTTTTTTTTTATATATGTTACGCGATAACTCCGGCCGGCGTTTGTGAACCGATTTTAATGATCCCATTAAAATTTGAAGGAAATGCTCCACCTCTAAGGGCAAACTAGGGATGATTCCGGTTTCGCGTACTTTCCGGTAACCGATTTCAATAAAACTGGATAAATAGATAATTTCACGAACTTTTGAGGTCGATTTTTTATATGGTGCTACTGGAATCACTTTAAAATCTAACTTCAGCTTCCTAGGTAGGTACTTTATATTCTACGATGCAGTAAAAGTATCTCCGTAAGTCCAGAATTCGAAACAAGTAAAGTAAAATTTAGTGGTTTTAACTACTCTATGTCACTCCTTGTACTTATATGTAGACATTTATTTACTAATTTGGAACACCCTATTGCGACCATTGATTAAAACCAACGGAAACAGTAACTTTTAAGTGTATGAACGCCGATTTAAAAGATGAGCTGTACATAACCCTCGGTCTTATTTATCATTGCTATCTCTAATTAAATAAAGGCTTGTCACACAATGATAAGAATTGCTGTTGTACTTGATTTCACAATCCTTGTAATAATATCCTATATCTCAGGAGTCATCAAACCTATTATCGGCACGAACCGTCAGAAGAATCTTTATATCCATGTAATAAGAGCGAAAAAAACGGCTTTTCGCGTCTGGCGATCCGAGCGGAAACGATTTTTTAATGACCGGGTTAATTCTTTTCCGTATATAATTATAACAATAGTGATTCCCTTTGGTAACCTATCACAAACTCGATTTTTTTTTCCGAAATAACTTTTGTTCGAATTTTCATTACACCGAAAACCGAATTATAACAAAACCGTTGTTCTTTCAGGATATGTTGGATGTTTATCGCAAAGACACGATTAGGTTCGGTTAGGATAGGTTAAGTTCCCCCCCGAAGGGGTTCCCGCCTTGTCGTGGCGGGGGGGCTCTAGTAGCCGTGGTCGATTTCATCCCACGGTGAAGCTAAGAGGAACCCACGGGGCCGGCCGATGGTGGTAGGCTGGCCCGAGGAGGAGGGCGTTCCGCGCGGGCTCGTCTGGTCACCGGGACCGCGCGGATGCGCGAGGAGGAGGGTCGCGGGGGGAGAGACGTGTCGGTGTGTCGTTGCCGCTCGTCCTGTCCTCCGCGACCCTGGCGGGGCTGCACCGCTTTTAATGATGCAGTGGCGGCGGGGCCGCGGGGGAAGAGACGTGTCGGTGTGTCGTTGCCGCTCGTCCTATCCTCCGCGGCCGAACGTGGGCGGTTGGCCCGTGGTGGGCGCTCCAAGGGACTCTCTTCGGAGAGTCCGCGCGGAAGCGCGTTAGGTGTTGCGGCGGAGCCTGTCATCAGATACGCCGCGGGGGCTAGGGGAGCAACCACTGAACTTCACAGTTGAGTGGATGCTGTCCTGGCCCCCCATGGCCCCTGGGTAGCGGACTCGGGGGAGTTCGTTGCCCAGCATAAAGGGGCCCGGGATGGAAGGCTCGTCTGGTGTTCGGCGAGCCTCACATTCGGAGTCGGGGGACCGATGTGTCTCCCTTCTCGAGGAGGGGCTGCGCAGGGCGCGGCCAGCCGCTGGTGGGGGCGCGGACGAGTGCAACAGCGTACCCGTACCCCCACCTACAGCGGAGGGGAGGAACACTCCGGGGGTTTAGTGCGGTCGGGCTGCTCCCCTTCAGGGTTCAGCCCAGTCCCACATAACCCCGGCTCTGCCCCCGCGGGGCCGGGGTATCTGTAAGCAGATTCCCTCGGATAATAAAAAAAAAAAAAAAAAAAGGATAGGTTAAGTTCCCTCCGAAGGGGTTCCAGTCTTGTCGTGGCGGGAGGGCTCTAGTAGCCGTGGTCGATTTCATTCCACGGTGAGGCTGAGAGGAACCTACGGGGCCGACCGATGGTGGTAGGCTGGCCCGAGGAGGAGGGCGTTCCGCGCGAGCTCGTCTGGTCAGTGGGTCCGCACGGATGCGCGCAGGGAGGAGAGTCGTGTCGCGAGGGTGAGACGGTGTGTCGTTGCCGTTCGTCCTGTCCTCCGCGGCCGAATTTAGGTTTAAAAGAAAAAAACTTTTTCCTCTCATAATTACTTTCGAGGTTATGAAAATTCGAGCAAACGTAATTTCTGGAAAATGTCATTTTGGACTATTGATAGATAACCATTCCCTTTAATTAGAAGTTTTATTAGTATTTTACTAACAACTTAAATATTTGTATTGAATTGATATTCAGTTCCATGCTGATCTGGAACCAAAAGAAAAACATTGAAGATGTCAGCTGCTTATCATCCCTCGCATGTTGGAAAAGTCGACTGAGGGATTGGGTTTAACAGTGACCTATATGTAGGCGACAGGATGGCAACCTGTCACTATGATGCACTAAGTTACTCAAGATTGCATACAATCTTAACCCAAATATTTGCCAAATGTGGCTTTAGTTGCATTGTGTCACTTAAAGCTCTGCCTACCCCTATATGGGAACCCAAAGGCGTGAGTATAGTATATGCATTGATATTTTTTTTGTGAAATTACTCCACCAGATTGAGCGAATAATTGACTATCAATTCAATAAAAAAAAAAAATTTCAGTTAATAGCGACATCTCCAGCTAGGGCTGGTAGCTGTAAGTTACCTTACTGGGTGACGAAATACTTTCATAGATTTCTCATAAACGGCGCTGCGGCTAAAAAGTCGTTGAAAACCAAATACAAAGATTCAACAACAAGCACATAGAAGAATTCGTAAGGTCCGCTGGTTCGGTCCGTGGCTTAGTTGGCATAGCGTCTGGCACGGTTTGCTAAAAAACGTCGGTTCGAATCCGGTTCGATCTTTGTATTTATAATTAAACTAACAACTTTCCAAGACTATATGACCAACATCATAAACAACAACTTTTGTTCCATGACTTTTTCCAAAAATAAACTTTGAAGTTTTTGTTGTACTAATAATAATAATAATAATAACAACGCACACACCCATAGTTCCGCACTAGGGAAACCCTGCGTCGCGAGTGCCATGGACACACACATAGACAACCACAAATTACACTCAAACTCACGAGAGAAACAAATGTAGGCCATACAAATACTTCTCCCGGCCCGGTAATCGAACCGGAACCTCTGGGTGGCAGACCAGTATGGTAATTGTTCGGCCGCGGAGGCAGTTTCTGACACTTTTTAGAGCAGTATCTTAAGATTAAGATCCCCAACGACCCTTACCCCCGCCCCTGCGTTTTACATCGGACTTTTGTTACCGCACAGTTCATCACCCTTTAGAGAGATCTATTTAAATATTTTTATTTTTGTACGAAAGTAAAATCTGATGTAATATTAAATGTAATTGAACAAAAGTTGGTTATTTATTTACGTAAGTATATGGCAATGTGAAAAGTGATTTTTGGGAAAAATCAGAAAAATAATCGGAAAAATAAGTAGGTACTATAACAAAGTTGTATTTCATGAAAAACGACGTATAAGTTTTATTTTTTGTGCGTTTCAGTTTTGAAAGCTAAGGGTGCTGGTGAAATTACAGGTAGATGGGACTTGTCAACTTATGTCTCAGGGTGACGGGCGCAGTGGCAGTGCTCGTCAGACCTTTGTGATTTAAAGCACTGAGTGGCATTGCAACTGCTATGGACAGGCGTATCGTTTATCACCAGGCGCACGACTTGTTCGTCTTCGCTTGGTATCATAAATAAAAAATAAATAGTTATACATACAAATACACGGTTAAAATGTTAACTTAAATTAGAAAACCGACTAGCTATTTCATAATAAATATTCTAATACAGTTAAATCTATTTATAGCCGTAAAAGCTATTTCCCGTCCGAAGTTTAAAATGTCAAGGCCTCATAAAGGCGTGCATGCACCAGGTGTTTATTATAGAAAAGTATTTGCAACACGCTAGGCTGTCTAACACTCGAAAGAAGGTGCCTGTTGGTGGATTAATGTATTGTTCTATTTCTAGTGGGTTGTAATTTAAAATTTAACTTCTATAATACAAGTTTTAACTGTCTCTGCGGCCGCGGCCGAACGGTTACCATATTGGTCTGACACGCAGAGGTCCCGGGTTCGATTCTCGGGCCGGGAGAAATATTTGTATGGTCTACATTTATATCTCTCGTGAGTTTGGGCAATGATGTTATACTTATTTATGCTCACTGGGTTTGGGTGTAATTTGTGGTTGGTGTGTCCATGGCATCCGCGATGCATGGTTTTGCTATGGTGCAAAGTCCAAGTCAAATAATAATTTATTTCATAGGTATCATTTTTACACTTGAAAACGTCATTTTTTAAGCTACGCTCGTTCATTACGCTGACGTCCCTGTGAAGAACGAGCAAGAAACTCTAGGGATCGCTCTTTTCAAATAAAGTTAAATGCTATAGAATACGTTTTGAATCATACTTGTGTGGAATCTAGACTCACGTTGTCTTTCCATACATCTTTATCTAACACGTAGTCTACAATTTTGTAATATGACTTTTCAATTAAAACACTTTTAATGTAAGCTTTAAACTTAGGAAATGATAATCTTAATATATGCTCCGGAATCTCGTCCGGAGACTCTTGTTAGTCTAGATTCCACACAATTATGATTCAAAGTTTATTCCGTAGCATTTAAACCCTTAAATGCTACGGAATAAACTTTTCAGATAACCTCCAAAAATGTGTCGCTTTCTATAACTTTTATGTTACTACATGAAAGCTAAGCATTATTTATTTAATATGATTGCTTGCTTACTTAGTCTGTGTTACACATAAAAAAACTACTTTACTACGTCACAGTAATAAATAAAAATTAAAAAAGTGGACAATTCCTCATTCATGGGAGCTTTCTAATTTTATTATAAACCAACATGTTTTCTTGGGAATACAAAATGTTTTTCAATTTTTCTTATCATTAGTGTCACTTCAACTAAAAGCCTCCTAATAACAAAATTTCATACCGCATCACCTTCACCCTTCGCACACGTGTGAAGGGGCTCCTGTCGGATTGGAGTGTACACAGTGAAGTAACCTGTGCGTCTTCGTTTTAGCAAAAAGTCGACTTAAATACCAATTTCAGCGCTAGTGACTAAATCGTTCTCATTCATGTAAAGCAATCTATCTAAATAAGTATTAAGTAACAGTTTTATAAACTTTATCGTACATCAATCAGACAAAGGGAACTTTTAAAATCCATGCACTTTTATAACGGTCCAGCATATTTTACATACTTCACAATTAAAAATGTATCCAAATATCATTATTGTCGCTCTCATTCTTGTCTACTTTTAAGTCAAATAGTTACTTTAAGCCAAATATTTACTTGAAATATAACAATTAGATGGTGATAGTGGTGGTGATGACGGTGGTCACGATGATGATGGTGGTGATATATAAATATTTATGTAATTTATTTAAATTTACTCGTATATTCGCGACACACACGTCCGGTACTCACTCGGTTTTAGGACCCACTGAAAATCACCGTCACAGCCTTTTTGCCGGCGGTGACAATAGCTGAGTGGGATCCTGTTACATACGCCACAGCCGCACACATGACATTCAATCTAATTGTGTTGAATATTTAATGTTTGCTTTGTTGTTGTGTATGATTTATTTTTATTCCTTTTTGTTTCCTGTTGAGAAACCTGCCGGCGCACCGGCAGGGACTCCCATCTGAAGCAGCTCACCCTATCGTGACACTCAAGGGTTATACCCAACCCCAGGACCCGCTCGTCTCCACGAGTGGCAATTGACCCCGCCTAAAGAGGCCGACACCTCGAACGGCCCCCTCAAACCCGCTGACGCGAGTTTTGAGACGACTACGACAGCAATAAAGGTAGTAGTCAGTAAGCAGTTGAATAAGCGTTTGATTCAATCCTGATCCCTAGAAGAGCAAGAACCTGAACAAATACAGTCCACCGAACATCTTAGATCCCACGAGAGCTAGAACACCAACGAGTTTCTTGCTCGTTCTTCTCAGGTTGCATAGTGAACGAGCTTAAAAAATGACGTTTTCAAGTGTAACAATTTTACCTATGAAATAAATGTGTTGTTGAGTGTGTGCAAAAAAAATATTATTTGACTTCACTCTTTACATATCGTGTGATTATTAGAGTTACCTTAAAACGTTACAAGATAGCAATCAAGCCAGAGTCTATTTTTCATAATAAAAGAAACCATTACTAAAAAACTTTTCAAAGATTTATTTAAAAAGTTTCCTATCACAAAATGTTATAGGAAATTCGAGAATGGTAAACGACAACTTCACATATTATCACGCAAATTTGAATAATTGGATACTCTACAATATTGTCATTACCTATTCAGTGACTATATACATGAATTGATTGTTTACCTACAATTGGAACTAGTGCACTCAACGTTTCTGAATAATCGCTTTACAATGATCTAACCTCGGATACGGGACACCTATTTGGTCACTGAATGGCGGCGATAACATTTATATTGATATAAAAGACAAATACGAAATCAATTATCCAATTCTACTCTACATAATTTCGATGGATGTAGATAGTAAATAACGTCGCCTTACTTTCTAAGGCTCGTATTCCAGAACTCTACTCAATGCTCAAGTCAGGATCTGAGTATGATTTCAAGCACTGGAAATCATACCCAAGTCCTTACCATTAGGGTCGTATTTCCAGTGCTTGAAATCATACTTAAGTCTGCTCAAGTCCTGAGCATTGAGTAGAGTTCTGGAATACGACCCTCAAACTCGCATATTAATAATTATTAAATAATGCATGCAAATTAACACCCTTGATAAGAAATTTAAAATAAATAGAAAGCTTTGTCACTTCCTGAATAGTCATTCTTTATGAGACACGAGTTTGAGAAGATAAGGCGACGATAAGGCTTTTTTTATGATATAAAGGGACAGGACGAATAAATCATGCGCCTGGTGGTAATCGACACGCCTACTCGTGACAGTTGCAGTGCCACTCAGAGTTTTAAATCGCAAAGGTCTAAGAGTCATCATGACACATAAATTGAAAGTCCCATGTGCGTATAATTTCACCAGCGCCTTTACTATTCAAAACCTTCTATAACATTACTGCTTGGCGCACCCGGATAACAGTGTGGTCGGCGGAAAACGCGTCACTGCGCGCAATTAACGCACATTTGCACCTTAATAATGGGAACATAGAGACGAATAAGCTATAGGCGAAAAACATGAAGCTTCGACTCTGCGCCAGTGTGAGCTGAGCCTAAATTTGAAATAGTGAGATTTTCGTTAAAGGACGGTATTGGTTTCAAGGTGCGATATAATGTTATTTTTTTTTTTTTATTTATTTATTTATTTATTTACACAACTCTATCCTTACAGGTTAGGTACACCCAATTCGATAGCGTCGACATCATTCTTACATATCTAATTAATTACTTATATCTAAACTCTATTACATATTATATTATACTAAATTACAACGAACAAACTTACCAGAACAATTGCTGTTATACATATTTACACAACACCCATAGAGAAGCTTTCTCAAATTCGTTTTCAGAGCAACAGAATATATCAATTAGATCATTTATGACATTTAGGTTTCGCAACATTCGTGTAAATGGCGCTTCTTTTAACAAATTCGTGCGTGCATGCGGTAATGCAAAGAGAGAAGGCCGCCGCCGTCGACTCACGTATTGGTCCGGCACACACAGCTTCATCAACTGCAACAACGCTGGATTACATACCCGGCCTCGCACTAGCCTAAACATGTACTTAGCCAAGCTTAAGTCCCTTCTGACTTCCAATTTGTTGTACCCGACCATGCCCAGTACAAACAAAGTAGGATACATCAACGGGTAGAACGGATACACACCATACATTTTAAGATACAGAAAACGCGTAAATTTGTTCTGTATCCGCTCCAACATCATTTTATACTTCTCCTCGTGTGGACTCCATATGAACGCATTATACTCTAAATGACTTTTTACTAGCGCTTCGTATAAAGCCCTCACTGCACTTAAATTAGTAAATCCGTGACACTGGCGCAATATCAACCCTAGATTTCGATAAGCTTTTTTGCAGACGTTTACTATGTGGTTACGAAAATTGAGATCAGAAGTGAAAATAACCCCGAGATCTTTCACCTCCGTCACACGTTTTGCAATGGCTCCATCCACATTATATTGATATTGGAGAGGCCTTCGTGACTTTGTAAATGAGATTACAGAACATTTAGAGACATTAAAATATAACCTATTTCTGTGACTCCATTCAACTACCCTATCAATATCTAACTGTAACCTCTCGCAATCTAATTTGTCTCTTATTTCAAACACTAGTTTCAGATCGTCAGCAAAAAGAAGACAAGTAGCGTACTTAACTACGTCCGGTAGGTCATTCACCATTAAAATAAATTCCAATGGTCCCAAATTACTTCCCTGGCTTACTCCAGATCGGATGACGTATGGTTCTGACCATTGACCAGACCAGTTGACAACCTGGTGCCTATTTCTTAAATAAATTATTGTTTCACCGATAACGATCGTGTTGCACAAGATTCTAGGACTATTGAAATAACTGTTTATATAACCTTTTATTGCGTCTATAAAATTAACTGACTAACTCCGTATTGTATTTTTTTATTTAATAAAAAGGTTAAAAAAGAAAGAAATTTTAAAGACAGTAGAACACAAGAGGGAAATTTTCGGACATTGACGTACCTAGGACCTAGTGACAAATTTATAAAAGTTATAATTGAAGGTAAGATAGAAGGAAAAAGTAAAGTAGGAAGACATTAAACTGCCTCCATGGCCGAACGATCACCATGCCACGCAGAGGTCCCAGGTTCGATTCCCGGGCCGGGAGAAATGTTTGTATGGCTTACATTTATTTCTCTCGTGAGTTTGGGTGTAATTTGTCGTTGTCTATGTGTGTGTCCATGGCACCCGCGACACAGGGTTTCCCTAGTGCGGGGCTATGTTGAGTGTGTGCGTTATTTATTTATTTAACTTAAATAAAAAAACATTCCAATAGAGAACCTCCTCCTTTTTTGAAGTCGCTTAAAAAGTATTGTGATTTCCTGCATGACAAAATTTTTAATAAGTTACGATTTATTAAATGTCAATGCGTCAAAAGTCTAAAAATAAATAAAATTTTAATTAATATAGTGAGTCACATCTAGTATAAGCAGTGGGCGTAGTCTGTTAGTACATCCATGTTTGCGTTTAAAGTTAGCACCTGAGATCGTGTTGTCTGTTATTATATTAGAATGCGGGTAAAACTTAATTATTTTATAGTTGAACTACCGTCCTTGTACGCTTTCTAAAGAAAAAAATTGTAATAATATGTTTCTCTGTGTTCTCATGTAAGTGATTTGTTTATAATTCTTAGTGCGAATAAATGTCTTAAACCAATATTAACTCAAAAATATCCGCTATATGCTGAGTTCGCATAGCGTCTTGCAAGGTTGGCTAGAAGACTTCGGTTCGAATCCGGCCGGATCGGATTTTGTTTTCTAAGTGTTCGTCGATCTTTGTATTAATAATTATAACGAAGTAGTAAAGTAATTTCATAAAAAATTGTTGAATATCATTTCCATAAAAAGTTAATAGCGAGATCCCTAGTCATCGGCTGGTGTAAAGGTATCTAATCGGGTGAGGAAATACTTTCATAGATTTCTCATAGATGGCGCTACGGCTAAAAAGTCATTGAAAACCAAATACAAAGATTCAACAACAAGCACATAGAAGAATTCGTGAGGTCCGCTGGTTCGTTCTGTGGCTTAGTTAGCATAGCGTCTGACACGGTTTGCTAGAAGACGTCGGTTCGAATTCGGCCGGATCAAAGGAATTTTTTCTGAGTGTTCGATCTTTGTATTAATAATTATAACAAACTAGTGGAGTAATTTCACAAAAAATATGGAATATCAATTCAATACAAATTTAATCTGCTATACAATTAAATTGTGTAATAAAAAAAACTTTACGAAACTTTCTCTAACGCGCTGCGTAATTCCTTATAGTTTCGATCGCATTCCAGACAGCGTCATGGTGGCTAGACAGCCTGGCTACGAGCCACTCGTAAACTTGTTTACGTATAAAATGACTTAACACTAAGTTTAATAACATAATCTCAGTACAAAGTACTAAAAAAACCGACCTCGAAAGTACGTGGAATTACATCTATTTGCCAAGTTTTATTGAAATCGGTTACCGGAAAGTGCGCAAACCCGGATTCATCCCCTAGTTCGCCTCTATATGGAACTTGACATAGTAAATAATAAAAATCGGTTCTCACTACTCAAAGTATATTGAAAAACGCCTTGAATTGGAGAATAGCAAAATCAACCATTAAAATAATTGCTCCTTATAATAAAATTTAGGCGCTATTTTAAAAATTACCCTTAGAGGTGGATAATTTTCTTCAAAATTATATGGGACCACTATGGAGGTACCCTCTTTCCAACAAAAAAGAATCATGAAAATCGGTTCACAAATACCGGAGTTATCGCGTAACATACATACAAAAAAAGTCGAATTGAGAACCTCCTCCTTTTTTTGAAGTCGGTTAAAAAACCATAATAAAGATAATCAATATTTAGGCGCGTCTGTTCCTAAACCTTGCGCCACTCCTGCCGAATATTCAGCAGCGTACTTTCGGCACCATCTAACCATCAACAACATAAACTTAACTATATAAGTTTTGATTATAGAAAATGTTTCTCTGTTAACGTTCTTATGGGTGATAATGACAATTATAAATAATAATAGAAGTACAGTCAAAAGCACACCAAGGCTGATACTTTGGGCAGAAAACAAAAAAGTAACGAGAACGGACACTCTCCGCCCCTCCCTAACTCTAGATACAGCACCACGTCCCGTACATTGACGGTCACATTGACTGAATGACAACAAGGCTGTCGGCGAGCAATTTTCGCGCTAAGCTTTGATATTTCAATATAGTTTTCATTCATTCATTACGAAATTCGTACATTAATATAGAACATCATTTTAAGTTACTATTCATCATACCGTTATACGGTCGTGAATTGGGCTGTGTCCGGGATAATTATAATCATCTAAACGGGATAAAGAAAGGATATCATTCGTTTTCTGAAACATAAAACGAAGAAAGTAAAAAAAAACTTATGTCTGAGACATTCAGTTATTGTTTTCTTTAGTGCAGAGTAATATATAATACAGATTTATTTTATCAATATAATAAGACGCCATAAGTTCGTGAGCTAGTAGACAAGGGTTCTCGAATTTTCAATTTGTATTGCCTATAAATATAAATATTACGTAGTAAATATAGCTAATTATTAACTAGGTAATGATAAACTTGGACACGCAATTTCAAATACTTTGGTTACTTTACTTGAAGGTACCTGCCCAAAGTATAAAATTTTAAGTGCTTTTAATATATTCTTTAAATAAATCTTCAATATTATTCTAGTTAAAGAATTAAAGAAAAATATAATATTATATCGATATAAATACGTAATGAACAAGTGTAATTATTAGCTGACCACGTAGCGTAATAGTACGAGAAAGTGATGGGTAACCCTACCACTTCACGCACACATTTGCGCGTGTGCAGATTGAGCCTTGCTGTATGTAGTAGTAGTAGCAGTAGGTAAATAACTTTCGACTGTTGTATGGAGTGTCTGGGGTATGCTTTGGGTCGTACATATAATAAGCTTAATAGAGTTAGATTGAAACGTTAAGGTGTCATTTGACGTGTTGTCGAACCTGTACATCAACAATACGCAACGGCTACAATTATGAACTCTAGGTACTAAATTGACGAACTCGTCAGCCCAATGGTACATGTAGTGTGGATGCTGGGTGAGGAGGACTTTTTTAAATTGGATCTGGTTTAGGTGTTCTGGGTAGTGCCCCGAAGTGAATATGTCGCTCTGTAGTTCAGTTTTTAAAATGAGTATAAGACCAGGTACTTGGTGTGGTCGGCAGGCACATTATTATTATAATTATCCTTCACAATTGCTGTATTATACGCCTTTAATGGCTGAACATACTGTATATGGTAGCGTGAAGAAGCGTGGTAACGTAAGCTTCTTTGTGTGTTTGCCCATTGTATCTATGAATAATAATTCTGCAGTTGATTTAGAAATGAATAATGAAAAATGACTTCGTCTCAGATTGCTAACAGATTGATTGCATGTTTGCAGTTAATAACTGCATGCAGTCGATAATGCGTGAAGTCGTTATCCGAGACCTCGACTGCATGAATTTGATAACGACATTAACAATAGGCGCAACTACATATTAGTAACGTGACACAACCCGACGCTCCGAGTGACGTCTAGGCATGCGTCTATACGCATCCAACAGATGGAAGTTGGATTACTTGTCTTATTTTAACATGATTCTAGTATGGCTTTAGTAGTTTTCTCTTAATTAGAATAACCCCGAAAATTTGAGTGCTTTAGGGGATCACCAGACTTATTGACAAGGAAACGCATTAAGTTGGTTACAAAATGCTTTAAATTTATATAACGAGAGCGAAAACGAGGTGCATTTCGTGTAGGAGAAAGGAACAGAGTTGAACCAAATGATCAAAGATTAGTAGGAGTAGAGCTTCTTGTGAAAGAATTCCTACAGGAAACTACTGCCACCCTTCCTTGCTTCTACTGCTGCTGATGGGCGCAGTAGCAGTGCTCCTCAACACTTTGCGAATTAAAGCTCTGAGTGACACTGCAACTACTATGGACAGGCGTGTCCCTTACCACCAGGCGCACGGCTTTTTCATCCCGTCATTTATTAACAATAAAAAAAGTCTTGTTCTCTCTTTTTTGCATGAAAATAAAGCTTCTGGTCGGCTCAAGCCGATTCTACGTCAAAAAGTGTAGTAATTCCGTTAGATAAAATCTAACTGACCTGAAAGGCGAAGACTATGTATCCCGTGACGTGCGATTCGTGGAGTACGTCGTGCATTGAGCGGAGTGTAGAGCCGAGGTACACATTGATCAACTGCGCTGGTAAGAGACCCAGCAATGTTGCAAGGTGGTAGCCACACCCGCGCACGTCGCTTACCTGCGAAAAAAGAAATATAATTTAAGATAACTGTTTTATTTGATGTTTATGTTTTATTTGACGTATGAACAGCCCCCATATCTTTTCTACATAAATTTTGTTCATAGTGCCCCTCCCTATCAACCTCTTGGTTATATGGGAAAGGTACTATAACCAAGACAAGCAAGACAGTAGGGCGGTTGATGGATTGATGATGTTATGAACAATAATAATAATCGTTTTTTATTCAAGACCTGTGTTAGGTCCACTTGTTAGTTTTATAGAAACCTCAAGTACTATGTTAGTTTACAGTTTAATGTTCATAAATGTAATAAAGTAAAATACATAAATCAAATATAAAATTATAAAGGGTAACTATACTATTTTCTTTTTATTACAATTTTTTTATTGAAGGACAAACCATTACATATATGAGAAAAAAAATATATATTTAAAATTGACAATATCTAAACCTATAGTCCCCTAATACGTTAAACAAAACCAAAGGATACCTAACCCGGCAAACTGTTTCAAAAAAGCAATTTTAATGTTTATTTTATTTTATTTAAATTTTATTTTTGATTGTATTTTATTTTATTACATTTATGAATATTAAACTGTAAAGTAACATAGTACATAAGGTTTCAGTAACGCCAACAAGTGGACCTATGTTGTGTTGAATAAAAACTATTATCATTATGATATGGAGTCCCACAGCTGGGTGCAGGCTTCTTTTCACAATGGAAGGACTTGGGTGTTGTTCACACGCGGGTCTAGTGTGGATTGGGAACTTCACATACATCATTAAATTGCTTTGCAGATGTGTGCAGGTTCGCACACGATGTTTTCGTTCACCGAAAAGCTCGAGGCTTCAAATTTAAATTTCAGACATAAATTACCCGGATTTGATTCTACGCCCTTTGTTTGAGAAGCAGTAGGCCAAACCATTAGGCTGCCACGACTATTTTTAAATACAAAAAATTAAACGTAATACAATTCTACACAAGGTAGTAGTGATCAAAGGTGGAAGATGCGTGAGATGTACTTTTCAACTTATAAAATGTTTTGAACTTTTACTGCATACCTTCTACAATGGCTTCCCTTTTTCAAATATCATACTTCTGCCACTAGTATGTAAGCCTTTTGAATAAATTCATGCAGCTAGTTACTTTACCTATAATGAGATTGTACGCTTGAAACTAGGTCAGCGTAATTATTCAAGATCTAGCCCTTAGTTAAGTATATTTATTATTTTTGAGTGCCTATACCCTTTACCTTAATTGTACACGGAATCACGCAATTCAACAAATGAAACGACAATGTATTTTGGTAAACACTAAACCTATATGCCGCGCCACCGCCTCCATTGAACTTGACCGGCATAAAATCAGTGAGACGACATTTAATTTTGTTTTTATTGAAATATAAAGTAGCTTCTTTGTTATTTACTAAAATTTTCTAAAGCCGGGTTTACATTTGTCTGACGTGTCGTGTCGTGACGCGTCAGAATGGTACCTGTTTCATACATTTAATATGGTTAGATTTATATCTATGGATCCTAAGTATAATACAAAAAAGGCGAAAATGATCATATTGTTAGTTTGGCCCTTGGAGTGGCCACACAGGGCCTGCTCAAGCAGTTAGCTAATAATCAACATACACGGACCGCTCTTGCAGTCAGTCAACAGCTTGAGACTGCCATTGATAACTGCTGGAGTAGTTGATACCAACTGCAGCAGTTGGAATCAACTGCTCAGCAAGTCACAATACTAGATTTAAATTCGGAGCGTTTTTTTTTTTCAAATAAATTAATATTAAGTCGATTCTTTTTAGTAACGGTACCTAACTATCTGCTAAAGTACAAGTAAAAATATAAAAAAAAAAACATTGAAAATGAATACAAAACTGATTTAAACATGTTTTTTAAACACCTGAAAAATATAAACGATCACGGCCCGCGCCGCCGCCTGTCGAAATACCAACAGTCGCCGCCACCGACGATTTCAAATACTAATATTCTTATTAGAAAGGAGGGGGAAGCGTCGTGAAGTCCCACGCACACACGCAAAAAAGAGCGATTCGTCCTGTGTACCGTTCAGGTTCTCGGGTTTCTCTCAGAGAAAAGTTTAAGGAGACTGGTATCATGACTGTAGCATCACAATACATTTACTCAAATATTTTGTATGCCCGTAAAGATATACATAATTTCGTTAAGAAAGAAGATATCCATAATATTACCTTAGAACTAAGTCCAAACTCATGGTACCACGATTTCGTTTAACTAAGGTAAACGATTCTTTTAAGGGGAACTGTATACGTTTTTTTCACAAGGTTCTGGAGAATTAAAATATTTAAAAAAAGTGTTTTAATTGAAAAGTCATAGTACAAAATTGAAGAGTATGTTTTAGATGTAGAAGTATGGAAAGACAACAAGAGTCTAGATTCCATACAATTATGATTCAAAGTGTATTCCGTAGCATTTAAGTTTATTTGAAAAGAGCAATCTCTAGGAGTTTCTTACCCGTTCTTCTCAGGGAGGTCAGCGTAGTGAACGAGCAGTAGTTTAAAAAGTAACTTAAAAAATGACGTTTCAAGTGTAAAAAATTTACCTATGGAATAAATGGTTATTTAATAACTTTGACTTTGACATTGTAGCCTCTAGTTTTACAAAGGCACCTTAAGCAGCCCTACTTCCACGCGCAAAGAGGTTAAGGGCTTTCGGAATAAACCCTTTAAAGCTACAGTAGAAACTTCGTGGAGATATTGGCACGTGTTAGGGCGCGTTCCCATGAAGTCGTGAATACAGATAGTCAGTCTTGTATATTTAAATGAAGTTGTTCACATATAAGTACAATACGATTAACTGGTTGTTCACGACTTTTTTGACCTTACGACTACAGACTGTCAAGACAACGTGAAGGGCAAGAACAACAGTTGTCCAACGATAAATAAAACGTCACGTATGGCCTGGATTTTGTTTAATTTTATAATTTATGACTAATGTACATTGACTTACAATTATATGGACGTCGGGTCCGCGCTAAAAAGTGGCCGAACTTATAGGGCGTTAAAATCGTATACAGAGCGTCATTCACGCTTTAGTCTTCGTTTGTTCGACTGACAGCGAAGCAAACAAAATTAGACAGTACTGCGATGACATTACAATTTAAATTCAACGTTTTAGCTTTTTCATATTCCTTTACATGTCACTACGTTTAAATAGGTTGACTTGGGACATTTTTTTCGTGTTTTTTGTATTAGACCCGTCGTCGTCTATTTATTTGTAAGTCAATGCTAATGCATTCCTATATTTTAGGCCTTTAAAGTCTTATAAATGTATATAAAAGGATTTTCATTTTTTTTAACGTTTCACTCGGAATGTTTTGAATAGCTCGGAAAGCGCCCTTCAGCACGAGAACGATATCCATTCGACCGATTTGATTAAAATATTGAAGAGTTCTGATTCGGAGTCCTGGTTTGCCAACCAGGTGTCGATGTGATTGTCAAGTATATTTACATTTACTATGATCAAAGGCGAAAGTCAGGTTTTTAAACAATTTTTTTAACACCAATGGATATATTTTTGTTTTTTTTTAATTAAAAAATAATTCCGCGTTTGATCTCCATCTCACCTGATTGTAAGTGACGATATAGTAAACGATGTAGCATGCCTATTCACTCTCGCCTTGAAACGGCCCAAGTTACACCGATCAGGGAACAAGTCTGTATTCCACTTCTTAGCCGTTCGTCATATAATTGTGGAAGTGGAACCAAAGCCTACGTCTGGTCCCCTAGTGATGGAAAGGGGAAGCCTGAATTAATTCGTGTTAATTTAATTTTCAAATTCAAATTATAAACGTAGCGTAACTTCTGTATTGTATAAGTGGCCATTTTGTGACTTAATTTTCGTTCATTTTTAAGCTATATTTGTCCATGAGCAAGTGCAATACAATACAAGTTACAATAGTCACCAAAGATTTTGACTCTAGTCTTAAGACTCTATCAGTGTAGAGTAGTTATAAATGACAATACATAAACTACAGTATAACAATAACGTCATTGTGTTACGAGGTGATTACGTGAATTGAAATCGTAAATACGTCGTCTACTTCCTTGTCGTAAATAAGCCGTAAAGGTATCGCAATGGGGAAAAAAATGGACTCTACAAGATTTAGAACTGTTGTAGGATTACGTGTCTACATATCATGGTAACTCCAACGAGAAATACTTATTAGGTGGAGCCTGAGAACTGACAAATTGCTGATTCTTTTGCTATAATTTAAAGTTTTTTTTTGTTTTCGCGATTGTTACACATAGGACATTACTAGTAGGTAGCGAGTTCGTCCAGAGAAGTACTGGCACCTTACCTATTTCTGCCACCAAGAAGTTTTTTTTATAACATCAAGTGACGAGATAAACAAGTCGTGCACCTGATGATAAGTTACACGGAAATCGTAAAGATCTGAGGGGCACTGCCACTGTCACCCTGTGACATAAGTTGATAAGTCCCCTGTGCCTGTAACTTGCACCAGCCCCTTACCCTTTAAAACCGAAACGCAGTAATGCTCACGTTACTACTTTGTGGCAGTAGTACTGCCTTGGACGAAAGTACGATGTTTTTCACAAGAAGCTCTACTGCCGCTAAAAAGTCATGTCAGCAGCAGAGGTGCTGGTGAATTTACAAGTACACGGCGAAATTACAATAGCATGAATAGTCGTGCGGACTTTGATATATGTTTTGACAGTTTGTTCCGTCAGGACAAAGTTGTGCGTCCGACTCGTCAGATATTGGTAGTTAAAGCTTTTTAAATTTTATTCTTTGTTCTTGGCATTTTTTTTAAAAGATTTATATCCGATGTAAACAATAAGAATTAATTCCAAATAATTTATCGAGTTCTTAGGTTTTCGCGATTGTTACACATAGGAAATGAAACTATTTTTCCGGATTTAATATCGAAATAGTTTATTTTTAATTATGTTGTTATTAAGTGATCATGACAATGATGTGTTCGGCTGTAATAGGCAAACACTAGACTTGTATTTATAATGTATGTAATTGTTAAGTATGTTAAGCTGTTGCTGAACTAATAAACAAATAGATACATAGGACTATTTAACTTATGTCTCAGGGAGAAAACTATGATCGGCACTGCAACTGGTATGAGCAGGCATGTCGCTTAACAACAGGCGCACGACTAGTTCGTCCCGTAGCGACGCGTCGCTTAATATAAAAAATAAAATAATAAAAAAACTATTTTTTCGGATTCGCATACATATGTTTTTTCTATAATACTTTATTTGGTAAATATGATTCAGTAAGAAATAAATAAAGCATTATAATAAAAAAAAATTGCATATTTTTGAAATATTCCGCAGATCTTTAGTAGCGTAAATTGGAATTTGTTAAATTAATAGTATAAATAATTATAACACCTTAGTATTAATAATAATACAAAGATCGAACATTTAGAAAAGATTTCACATAGACGTCGCTACGGCTAAAAAGTTGTTGAAAAACCAAATACAAAGATACGACGTAAGCACATAAAAAAATTCGTGAGGTCTGCTGGGTCGTTCCGTGGCTTAGTCGGTATAGAGTCTGCTACGGTATGCTAGAAGACGTCGGTTTAAATTCGGCCTGATCGAAGGAATTTTTTCTGAGTGTTCGATCTTTGTATTAATAATTTTAACAAACTAGTGAGTCACATAAAAATAATTGAATATCAATTCAATAAAAAAAATTATAATAGTAAAGTGGTTGAAATAATGATTCTTACGAATGATTGGTGAAGTTTAATAAATGTGACGATTTTAAGTGTTATTTATTTGTTTACTGATGATTCGAGTTTGAATAAACCACACAAAAGCACATAGAAACTGTTGAAGAATTTAAGTGGGCGAGAGATTTATCGGTCATAAAAACGAAATGCTGTTATACATTTAATGAAAAAGTTCTGCTTCATACAGCTATTTTTATATCATTAGACGTTACTGACCGTATAATAGATATCGCTAGGAATGGGTTATACCTATAGCTTTTTCTGAATATCGTATCGAAACTATATATCAATATTCGAAATCGGATTTCGAAACTATTTTTCATTATCATCATTCTATTATACACACTCACCCACTCACTCACTCTCACTCTCACGCGCGCCCGCACGCATGGACGCACGCACGCGCGCACACACACACACACACACACACACACACACACACACACACACACAC
>NW_020654520.1:2592256-2599211 GCF_003589595.1 Hyposmocoma kahamanoa
CACACACACACACACACACACACACACACACACACACACACACACACAAACGCACACACATAAACACACGCATACTTTACAAACTATCAAACTGTATTGTTATTTAGTTAGTTCATACATTTAAATTTTCTTTTCTTTTTCACAACTGTAAACCTCATACTTTATTTTAACCTCTGCAATCATAGTATTAAGAGAAAGAGAAAGTTGTCTGTGGTGAGAGATTTGGTATCCTATGTTACAAGCTTAAACTTAGTTTAGGTACCAGTCTTTTGCAAACATAATTATAAACACTATTTTTGTCTATCTTAGTTTTGTTCATGTTCAGTTGTTATGTTTGTGGAGAGAAATAAATACATTATTAATAAATTATAACGCCCATTCTTAGACCTCGCTAAAGCTAGAAAACAGTTTTCCAGTCTTCGTCGAACAGATAAATAAATAAATAATCCACACGCTCGTAGCCCCGTACAAGGGGAACCCTGTACTGCGAATGCCATGGACACATACATCGACAATCACAAATTACACCCAAACTGACGGCAGCCGTTCGGCCACGGATGAATAAATGAGTACACAAGAACTTTATTAACAACAATATTATGGTACATTCTCTGGACTTTCACAAGTATACAAACTGCCAGAAGTACCTATACCACACTATTATCGTAACTATTTCTGCCGCCAAACAGTAGATAGGTAATGTAAGTAAGTGCTAAGTAATGGAAAGAAAAAAGGCCCGTGGATTTTATTTGGGGATGTTAAGTCAAGTTCGCCACCAAGTAATAATACCATTTATGAGCAAGTGTGATGAAAAACAAATAATGTAAATGTGGACGCGCATTTCCTTCGTGTCGTTTGCAGCAGTGCACCTTGGATAGCGGAGAAGTAATACCAAGCTAAACTTTCAGAAATACCGATTTTATTCAAATTCTTCATCGAATTTAGACTCAACAATCTGTTTTAAACTATTTATAAAGTAATTTTTCACAACGAACTTTTCGGGCTTTCAGAAGCAGATTGCCCGCCCAGACCTATTTCGCTCCACTAGACTTGACCTTTAAGTAGCGGGGTGGAACGAGGTGGAAGCGGCCGGTAATTGGCTGTCAATTTTAATCATAACAGCCCCCGCGCTTATTCCAATTATCGCGCGTCGTATCATGCGTAGCCATGCTACGGGGGCTGATACTCTTTACATTAAAGTTAAAATTAGATGTGACACTAAGTCTACAGTAATACATATGTGTATAAAAAACATTTTATTAACAGACTTGTACCCGATTAGTATGGAACTCGGTACTTTATTCCCAGAAAAATCTCAAATTTTTGCTTGATTTATGCATAAAATAAAGAGCTTACGAGAATAATAAAGAAAAATGTTGTCTGCATTTTCCTTAAATGATTTAAAATAAAAGTGTGGTAGATATGTTCAAATACGTACCAGCAACACTGTGATACAAAAAAAAAGGTAAAAAAAGTCCAAAAAGCAGCAGCAACACTTAAACGCTAAATTAATCAAAAATAGTTTATGTAGGATGAAAAAAAAATTTAAATAGCAAGAAGAATGACATTGACATCTGATCTGCCAATATAGTTCTTATGGCATTGACCACTAGCACATTAGCCAAAAAATTTAATAAAAATCCGTTCTATGGTATACCGTTCCGTTTTACGTTGCATAGTATTAAAAATCCTTAACGGTTTTCTAGAAATTACAGGTAAAAAAATTGTTTCTAATTCAAAATTTCTAGATTTTGGGAGCTCTTTACAAAAAACCAACTGATAGTCTGGTTTAAATTTTTCATTAATTTTAGTACCACTAACGGAACAACTCTGTTGATCAACTGCTGTCCCCATTTTTTCTTTCTATACAATAAAATGATCCTTACAAGAAACTAAGCTAGATGATCACATTATCAATTTTTATGTACTTGTCCACGCATGACCAAATTTATGATGCCCAACATTGGTGCCAAAGTTGCTTCCACAAAAAAAGATCTGATGACGACACTCTTGTTTCTTGTGAGAGTTCATCCAGGGATGTACTGCCACCTATTTCTGCCGCCAAGCAATAATGTGAGCATTACTGTGTTTAGGTTTTGAATGGTAAGGGTGCTGGTGAAATTACACGCACATGAGCCTTGTCAACTTATGTGTCTCTCAGATCTTTGCGATTTAAAGCTCACTGAGTGACACTATCATGTATCATGGTGCTGGTCAGTGTGTACTTGCGTCGATTGCCATTTAACATTTATAGCAATCAATAAATGCAAGGTGGAGTAGATGGAGATCTCGGGTCGATAGAGTAGCCACTCACAACATCTACGCCACAAATTGCCCACCGACCTTTATATTATTCAAGTAAAACTTTACGTAGCCGAAAATTTTGCTTCGTAATACAGTAAACATTTTATTAGTAAACTTACAGCGTGTTTACAACGATGCGTGCCACTGTAAAATGCCAACGCACTGCAAATGGTAAATATCCTGAAACGGTGACACTGTAAACACTGGAGTAGAGTGATGCCAAGAATTATAAAATTCTGCAAACTAACGCGTGAAACGTTAAATAATGATGAGCGGTTTTCAGATTCGGTTAAATTAAAATTGTACATAACAAAAAATGCAATACAAGATCTACATAACAAAAAACGGCGGGGGTATATTTTAACTGTTATTTATTACATTTTGTTAACCACTCAAGCAGAGGCCATGGGTTGGAATCGGACCTCTGAGCTTCTCGGAATTTATGTGAAAAAAAAAACCATCTTGATGAAACCTGCATGTGGAAGAAGGTTCACAATCACCGGAAGACGTGTGAAGTATCCAATAAACATTGGGCGTGGCCACAGATATATATCTAGATAGACGCCGCAAGTACCTACAGCAATTTGTACGAAAACCAAGCGTGCCACATTTTTTGTACCCACTAAGACGTTACAAGAACCATTTAGATTTTTTTTTTAATAATATTAAGTGACGGGACGAACAAGTCGTGCATCTGATGGTAAGCTACACGCTTTTCCATAACATTGCAGTGCCACTAAGAGCTTTACATCGCAAAGATCTGAGGGGCACTGCCACTGCGCCCGACACCCTGAGACGTAAGTTGACAAGTCCCATATGCCTGTAATGTGCACTATTACCTACGATTTGGAAAAAAAATCAGGGGAGCATGTTACTATTTTAAAATATTTACGTCCTGTTTGTCGTTGAAACCTAAAACATGCTCCACTTAATTTTTTTTCCAATTGTCGCTTACGCTGTTTCTAAAAAACACCGACGGTAGTAGTGTCCATGTAGCCGTTTCTAAATATCGGTAAAATAAGAAGTCATATAGTAAGGAACCACTATGATAATTATTTAGTGGATAACAAAGTCTTATGATCTACATAGTCATCATCACAGAACAATAAATACAGTAGAAGTGGTAAGCGTCAGACGCGTGCAAACTATAGGTCTCGAAAGACCTATTTGAGCTCAGTCCGCCATTTTCGCTTTGTATGGTATGGTTGTGTCATTCTTTCGTGCAAATTTTCTAAAATCCTAGTAAAATGCCTTATTGTGCTGTTTTGGAGTGCAAAAATAATAGCCGCACCAAAAATATTACCCGTGGTGGTATTTCATATCATGGGAAAGTTTTATTTTAATAAATGTTTAATATCTGTTTGTCGAAATTAATTTTTTGTAACAAGAAACGAAAGTAAAGCTTATACCCCTGCAATATGGACGCTTCTTGTTTGGAGAATTAAATTAATAACTCCATTTCGTCGTCGTTCAGCAATGAACCGCTAGATGGCAGCACATTGATTGAAATTTCAATATAATATCACAACGTTGTAACTTGTAATAATAGGTATTAATGGTATTGAACTTTCAACGATATGCCAACAGGGTAAAGTTTAAATTGTATTAACAACCATTGACTTACAATTATATGGACGTCGGGCCCGCGCTAAAAAGTGTCCGCACTTATAGGGCGTTAAAATCGTATACAGAGCGTCATTCACGCTCTAGTCTTCGTTTGCTCGACTGACAGCGAAGCAAGCAAAATTAGACAGTACTGCGATGACATTACAATTTAAATTCAACGTTTTAGATTTGTCATATTCCTTGACATGTCACTTAACGTTTAAATACGTTGACTTGGGACATTTTTTTCGTGCTTTTTGTATTAGACCCGTCGTCCATTTATTTGTAAGTCAATGTTAACGACGCAGAATTTGTTTCTTTTTAATTTGAAACTACGACCAATCAATATCAATATTTTGTAGTGTTTAAAATTCGGAATATGTGAGTTTTGGCGACATAGGTTCTCATAGTAATCTAGGCTTAAGCCACGTCCATTGTTTTCGTTCTTCCGTGGTCATCATGTCATGATCTTACGCGCACTCACGTGCTATTAAAACGAAAATAAAACAACGCGTCTCTATTTAGGTCAGCGGATTACAAACCAACATAAAAATAGATCGAGTTCACGTTGCGATGAAACTGATTCAATAATTTCGTCTCAAGAACATAATAAAGATATACAAATGTTGATAGTGTGCGAAGTAAAACGACATCTAGATTATAATCGGCAAATGGGGCCGTGAGTACGTTACACCCGTTACGGTTCGTGGGGTTTGTTTTTCTTATATACTTCCTTGTATACTTTTTTAGTATTTAATAAGTACTGGTGTGAGAAGTTACAAACACAAATATTCTTTATTGCCACAATGATACTTTTTGACATAAATAACATGTTAAGCCAAAACATAAACAATCAATAAACGGTACGCCAAACAAGTCAAAGGGCAAAAGGAGGTGTCTCAGCTTGTGCAGCCTGGAACCGTTGTTCTCGCAGACAGCGCAGTTTTTCAGCCACTTCCTTGTCCCTAACTCTTAGGCGGGCTTAAAAAAACGAAATTAATGTATTTGCCAGATTTAATCAAACTTAAATTAAAATTTAAAAAAAATCCCTGATGTTTTGTACGTTGTACTGCAAAAACTCAATAAAATCGATTTGTAACAATGATCTTATATACAAATAAACTCAGTACAGAGTACTAAAAAAAACCGACCTCTAAAGTCATTAATCCCCTCTTCAAATTTAAATGGGACCACTACTGGCGTACCCTCTTTCTAACAAAAAAAGAATCATCAAAATCGGTTCACAAATGCCGACGTTATCGCGTAACGTACATACAAAAACAAAATAAAACACAGTAGAATTGAGAACTTCCTACTTTTTTTGAAGCCGGTTAAAAAAGGCAGATGTGTTACCAGCGTCCGCGTTCGAAAACCAGTCAATTGACCGACCTGCAAGGTCGGATCAATCTGCGTCAAGCAAAGAGACGAATTTGACATTTGTAAAAGTTTTCTTTTTAAGGAAAATGCCGTCGTGTTTATTCAGACCATGCTCTAATTACCATGTTAAGGTAAGTAAAAACTTACGACTGGTATGTGATTCCTTGTGTTAATCACATACTGGGCGTAAGTTGGCAAAAAAATTTACATTATTGCTATATTTTATTTATTTATCTGTTTATTTTAATAAATAACAGTAGCTAATTGAAGACAGAGATAGCAAATTATTCGAGTAGCGAGAGAGATACGGATGCATGAACTCCAATCATAGATTATAAGTATTTATAAGTGCAGATACGTGCATTGTAGGCAGCAAAATCATAAATTTAGTAGATTGACTGCATTGTAGTCGGGAAATGTATTTATAGATTTGTAGCGTACGTCTTTATGCCATCGTAACAGTATACAAACATTTCTTGTCTGTATATGAAAAAACAGAATTGGAAAAAAAAAAAAAAATTTTATTTGATGTGATCAAAAAACCAAATAATGTCAACGTTTGTACTTTTATTAAAATAATTTAGATTTGGGGAAGGTCTATTATCAGAAGAGGACGTGTTTCGACTGAATTGATGATGATGAGAGGATACGGACACATTAAACAAATCTATTTTCACCACACTGCGTGCAAAAGGCGCTAGCTCAAAAAAACACTAGCGTGGAAAAGGTTTTCGAAATTCGAACTTGTCGATGGACTGTGGTGCATCTAACTTTTTCTTTCGACGGAAAAAATATAATAACGCGTTCAACTACGCGATTTGTCGTCATTACTTATGTATGTAACATAAATCCGTTGGCTTAGAATAATAACGCATAGAATGATAGTTTCATATCAAACGAGCTGTCACAAGTGAGGCAAAAATCAAATTCATGTAGGCTAGTTTTAGTAGTAGGTTAATTTTCGGTTTTAGTGAAAATTTATATAAAAATACAACGCGTTACTTCCTTGTGGAATGTGATGTTAGTATCTATTTTATGTTTGTCTGACATATTTTGTACATTCATTTACCGCACATTTCGTCATTTTAGCTAAAATTCTTGATCTGTTCGCGGTGCAAGTTGACCTTGAGCACTGAAGGCCCGCACGCTCGTGTAGGCCCTTTGGGCGCGCTTCAATTTGCCTCACTTAGCGTGTGCGGACTAGGTTTCTGTGCGTTATAATTCTAAGTCCGTTGGTATATTTTATTCTTATTATTGTTGACATCAAATTGACAATGATGTATATTAAATTATATATAGACTTATTATTAAATTATTTTAATTCGTCGAAGAACTAAACTAATTTCAATAATCACACAAAATTATAGAAGTACAAGCAAAAATAAAAATTGATGAGATCCAAATTCAGAACGCATCCGAATGTAAACTTTTTCTTTTAATTAAAAAGATTGATGTTTTATGGTTCAACTGTTTTTGTTTCATCCACCATATTCCTCGCTAGTGAAGTGAAAAGTTGTGTTTCGCTCGGCTGCAAAGTTGTTTTGCGTCTTTTGCCTTGGAAAACTCGCTACGCTTAAAAATCTATTTTTGAACCACTCATTTCGCTCGTGGTTCAATTCAAATTCAAATTCAAAATAATCTTTATTTCATAGGTAAGCATTATTACACT
>NW_020654520.1:2604211-2648344 GCF_003589595.1 Hyposmocoma kahamanoa
TTTCCTTTTCTATTGTGTTTTTCCTTCTCACCTACGTTTCGGAATGTTCATTCTGTTCAACAAAACCATAATCATCCATGTCCAATCAATGCAAATGACACGCGATTTTTTGAAAAAGTTTATATAGGTTGCGCGGCAGATTTTAAACGTAGATTACTATAATATCTTGGGTAAAAGATTATTGATCTGTAAACTAACAATCGATAGGACTGAATTAAATAAATAAATAAATGTAAAATAACGCACACACTCATAGACCCGCATTAGGGAAACCTGTATCGCGGGTGCCATGGACAAACATATAGACAACCACAAATTACACCCAAACTCACGAAAGAAATAAATATAGGCCATACAAATATTTCTTCTGGCCCGAGAATCGAACCCGGGACCTCTGGAGGCAGTTAAAAAAGTTAATAGCTAGTTATTATTATTGATACTAAGATCGAACAAAGTCAAAAGAAAATTCATCGTTTTCGATCCGACTGGATTAAAAAATATGTAATACAATTACAAAAAAAAAACACTGACTTCAAACGTTCGTAGAATTACATCTATTTGCAAAGTTATATTGAAATCGGTTACCGGAAAGTGCATGTTAGCGGATTCATTCCCTAGTTTGCTCATAGAGGTGGAAGATTTTCTTCAAATTTTAATGACACCGATACTGAGGTACCCCTTTCCAACAAAAAAAAAATCATCAAAATCGATTCACAAATGCCGGCCGAAGTTATCGCGTAACATACATAGAAAATAAAAATATAATCGAATTGAGAGTCTCCTCCTTTTCTTTGAAGTCGGTTGAAAATAAACATTTTTAATATGCGCTTCAAGTTTGTTTTCACTAATGCAGCCCCCGTAGCATGGCTACGCATGAAAGTCGCGACGCGCGCGATAAAATAGAAAGAAGCGCGCCCTATTGGCTATCTAAATTAGATCTGATCGAGACAGCCAATAGCGCGTGTTTATTTTAATTTTATCGCGCGCGTCGCGACTCGTCGAAATGAGAACCTCCCCCTTTTTTTGACGTCGGTTAAAAATAGTTAAATGGTTTGTTTTTATATTTAGCACCTAGGTTGTCATCCTTAGATGTAGAATATTTTCTTGAAATTTAAATGGGACCAATAAGGAGGCACTATCTTTTCAAAAATATAATCATCAAAATTGGTTCACAAATGACTGGAGTTATCGCGTAACACACACGAAACTAAATAACCTAAGCAATAAGGAAAACAACTTGTATATGCTACAGCAAGCAGTACACTGATTTCTAGCTATCATCTTCTTATCAGGATTGCAATAATCAAGGTACATACATTTATTAACATAATACTTAATAGCAGTAAAG
The DNA here is from genome assembly GCF_003589595.1 of Hyposmocoma kahamanoa. Classification (NCBI taxonomy): domain Eukaryota; kingdom Metazoa; phylum Arthropoda; class Insecta; order Lepidoptera; family Cosmopterigidae; genus Hyposmocoma; species Hyposmocoma kahamanoa. The sequence continues at coordinate 2,605,560 of NW_020654520.1, forward strand.
TTACTTGTGAAAGTCGCCCAAGCAAGTACTGCCATACCCATTTCTGCCCTTAAAGCAAAAATATAAGCATTACTGCGTTCCGGCTTTGAGGTGAAGGGGTGCTAGTGAAACTACTGGCACATGGGACTTGTCAACTTTATAACACAGGGTGACGGGCAACAGTACCCCTCAGATCTTTGCGAGACACTACAACTGCGGCCGAAGCATGACAGAATATGAGTGATAAACCGTCATCCTCAGGACAATGTTTAGTTCAGTTGATAAATCTAAGTTTGCTTTTTGGTACTGAACTATTGCTATACATTTTGAAGAACAAGGACAACGATAATGAAATTGCGTATATAATAGCCATCTTTGTCGGTCGCCGGCGCTCGCGATGACATAAAAATGTGACGTCACGGTGCTCGCCATGTTCGCTATTGAGATAAAATTGTTTAATGCCGGTTTATCACTCGAATTTGACAGCTAAATGTGGATATAATAGCTTTATCGAGACGGCATACAACGGGGGCTGTTATAGGTAGGCGTGTCACGTACCACTGTAGCTGTACGAGATTTTATTTTACTTCAGTTGAAATTGTGACAATATAATGCCTTATTTTATAATGCAATACATTTGTAGTTGTACAAGTAGTTTTATGAACACACGTGTTATTAACATTTTATTCGAATTAATGTTTCTTCTCCTATTTGTAATCATATGAACATCCTATGTATATGAGAATCCTATGTTATATATTATAGTACTGTAGGTTACATAATTAAAAGTGATTAATTATATACCTATATGTATATAAATAACTAGCTGTGCGACTGTTGAATGTGCAATCTTCGAGTCAACACTTTAGCAGTACTCTTTTAGCAATGTATAATCAAAATTGTTATTAATAAATATTTGTTAAACATTTATTATGAGATTTATAATTTTCAGGTTCAAATAAGTCATTTAAAGTCATTTCATTGTTGTAAAAATCTGATTTCTGAACTTTTTCACTAGTGTTAGATGAAAATGTTTTTAAATTGACTTTTTTATATAATATCGAGTGATGGGACGATCAAGTCGTGCGCCTGATGGTAAGCTACACGCCTGTCCATAACAGTGGCAGTGCCACTCAGAGCTTTAAATCGCAAAGGTCTGAGGGGCACTGCCACTGCGCCCGTCACCCTGGGACATAAGTTGACAAGTCCCATGTGCCTGTAATTTCACCAGCGTCCAGATCCGTGCCCAGCAGTGGGACTTCTAAATAGGTTTATGATGAAATTTTTATTAAATGTTTTATAGATTTTGGACTTTCGTGTTTATTCGCTAAATTTTTGCCACTAATTACAGGTTTCTTACCAAGGTATGATTCCTTTTTTTCCCCTACTTATTTATTTTAATGATAAAGAAACCTAACACCCTTTAAAACCGGAACACAGTAATGCTGACATTACTCCTTAGCGGCAGGAATAGGTAAGGTGGCAGTACAATCCTAGACGAACTCTTTCTCAAGGAGCTCTGCTGCTACTAGAAGCTCTGCTGCTGCTGTGTACTATATTCTTGTGATTTTGGTGCCTCGTTGTGTGTAGTGAATATATATCGCACTGCTATTACAATAGTGTTGCAACTCAAAATATGTGAAATTTAATATTACATCATTACTGAACGTAAAATTTGATTATCTTCACGTGAAAAAAACCGTCGTTAGAATATTGTAAGAAACAATCAAAAGATATCTACTTAACTCAAAACGAAACACACTTCTAGCCAAAATAATCCTTATTCAAAAACATAAAATTATTTATTCCATTTTATTGTTAAATATATTTAAGAAATTATTTAAGTGTCTATAATAAACTAACATATAAATTTTAATGATTTTTTTGCGGGAAGCGAGTAATTTGTTTTTCATCGATTCTGCGAAAGTCCTCTTTTTGAGTTAATACACTATTCTATTAAGAGTGCGATATATTATTCGAAAACTTTAAAAAGTGGAAATGTATGTGGCTTGTTAGTTGTATTATAGATATAAAAATAAAGTAAATATCAAAATTATTATTTCCCTTACCTGAGATCATAAAATAACTGTGGGGGCGGATTGTGAGAAAAAACGCCTGGTTGTAAATTGAGCTTCTTGTTCTTGGTTTTGCTTGGATCGCGGAGAGATTTGGAACGCCTTCGGAGTCTTGTGCAGTCAATTTTGGAATGTCGTTCCGCTCCCAACGCTCCGCTTTTTATATCATCGCTGGCCCGCCGTGCTGCTCGCATTCTATTCAAGTGTGCGAGCGGGACGGCACCAATGCAGGAGCGGGACGGGAGAACCCTACAGACTCCAAGCAAAACCCCTCTCTCCCTCTCGTTTATTTACCAAACCTTAAACTAAATTAACAATACCAAATTATAATAATAAATCACAATAATAAATTTACAATATTAAAAATCACATGGGCGCGAACACGTTTTCGTCCTGAACATATTCTCCCGCCGCAGCTTGTAGCTGGAAAGTCCTAGGGTTCGCGCTTCGTTGTCTCGTTGCCTCCCGTTGCAATGATTACCAGCTTCTTTGTAGGACGGCGCAGAACTCCTCTGTTTGTCCGCACGTCGACCGCCCTTATTTCTCCGTCGGGGCCTGGGTATGTAGCCACAATGATGCCGCGGGGCCAGGTGTTGCGTGGTAGCGTCCCGTCGGCTATGAACACCAAGTCTCCCAATTGTAGCGCGCCGTTGGTGGCTCTCGGAGTTCGTCTGTGCTGGAGATCAGGGAGGTATTCTTTTATCCAGCGTGACCAGAACATGTCGGCCAGTCGTTGGCTGGTCCGCCAGATTTTGCGCCCATCGATGTCTGTGTCCGTGAAGGCTCCAGGCAGTGGTACTCGTGAGGGACCCCCCAGTAGGAAGTGGTTCGGAGTCAGGGGGTTCTCGTCTTCTGGAGCAGTGGATACATGGGTGAGAGGGCGGCTGTTGAGGGTGTGCTCTGCTTCGACCAATAGAGTGTGCAGGACCTCTTCTTTCGGGGCGCGTTCGTGCAGTACGGTGTACAGAGCTGTTTTGATGCTCCGTACCAGACGCTCCCATGCTCCTCCCATGAACGGTGCGCTCGGCGGTATGTATCTCCACTTGATGAACCGGATACTGGCGTCTTCCTGTATAGCTTCTAGTGCTGCCCTCTGTAGCTCGGCGTCCGCGCCGCGGAGATTGGTTCCCTGGTCAGACCACAGCTCCGTCGGGCATCCGCGTCGCGATATGAAGCGACGGAGTGCCATGATGGCGGAGTCGGTGCTCAGATCTCCGGCGACCTCGACGTGGACCGCTCTCGTGGTAAGGCAGGTGAAGATCGCTCCGTATCTTTTCTGTCGTGTGCGGCCTACTGTGACTTGGAGTGGGCCGAAGAAATCCAGCCCGGTGTATGTGAACGGGCGTTGATGGTGAGCGAGGCGGCTGGGCGGATGGTTTCCGGTCGAGGGTTGTGGAGGCGTGGCTCTCATGATGCGGCACACTCGGCAACGTTTCAGTTCGCTTCGCACAGCGTTGCGTAGTCGTAGGAGCCAGTAGTGCTGTCGTACCTCGCTGGTGGTGATGCCGAAGCCTCCGTGGTGCGTCTGTTTGTGTATCCAGGCGATATACAGTCGCACCCACGGGTGGTCTCCATCAAGCACGGCTGGTGACCGTTGTTGCTCAGTGATATCACCCGCCGCCGCTATACGCGATCGTAGTCGTATTATGCCCTCGCCGTCGAGTAGCGTTGATAATTTCATAAGGCGGCTAGAGGGGGGAAAGGGGGTCCCCCTCATGAGGGCGTTGATTTCCTCGGTGAACGCCTCTTCCTGTTGTGCTCGTATCCACAGCGACTCGGCGTGGCGTAGATATGATGCGTTGATCGTTTTAAATTTGTGTAAAACTTGCTTTCCACGCGCAGCCTCGGAAGTATTCGTCTTCTTGCTTTCTGTATTATTTTTTCGCCAAGTAGGGTCGGCGTCGGCATTTTTCCTCGTTCTCTTCCTTAAAGCGGCGCATCGTTGTGTGCGCGTCCGCAGCCTGTCTATGAACTGTAGTACGCGCGCTGTGGTCCGCATGAGGCGTATCCAACTTGAGAAACGAGTTACTTCGGGTAGAGCTTCCTTCAGTCGCGCGCCGACGCCTGTGGTGAGGTGGACCCGTTCTTCATCCGTGACGTTGACGTCCGTGACTTCCTCTTGAGGCCAATTTTCTTCCGACATATATAGAAAGTCCGGCCCCCTGTACCATCGATGATTAGAGTCGAAGTCGTGTGGCACGTCGCGGGTGGCGTCGTCTGCGACGTTCATTTTGGTGGGTATCCATCTCTTTTTCAGTTCCTCGTCGCGGTCGAGTTTCTTTTCAACTAGTTCCAATCTTCTTAACGCCACGTCGTAGCTGTCAGGTGGACGAACGTGCTCGTTACGCCATAGAAGACCGGTTTCAAAGCCTCCCGCCGGTAAACGGCGGGTTTTATCTTCTAGTTGTTGCAGTGCTCGTCGCTCGTCGTCGTTGTGGCTGCGTCTCGGTGTGACAGCCAATGACTCGAGGCTGAAGTGTTCCCTCATCATCTGCTCCATGGACTCTTCATCATCAGGGGCGACAGCGTGGAGTACTTTGTGGGTGTTGACTCTTTCACTCGATCTCTTAGTGCCGTGTAGAACCCAACCTAAATCGGTGAGTGTTGCGATCGGTTGGTGTCGGTCCCCTTGTCGCACGGCATGTGTGAGTAAAAGATGCCAGTTGTCTTGACCCAGCAGTATCGTAGGTGATCCCTCTTCGTAGATGAGATGCTCTTCTAAGTCGTGCAGGTGGGGGCAAGCTCGTATGACGTTACGTGGCACTGCTTGCGGCGATAGCTTCAAGTTGTTCATGGTGCGGGCTGTTATTGTATGCTCATTCGTGTCGCGCCCGCGCAGAGAAATGCGTACTTGTTGCGATTCGCCAACGTTAATTCGCGTGCCGGCTACACCCTCAATGTAAAAGGGTGCTGGTGTACCCGCTGCGCCGATCCTTCTTGCTAGCGCCGCCTCAATCAGGCTGCACGTTGACCCGTCGTCCAGTAGTGCGAGTGCGTTGCACGTACCCTTGGGGCCCCTCACTTGCACAGGGAGTACCTTCAGTAGCGCGGTGGTGTTGCTTCTGTCTTTTGCTGATGCCACAACAAATGATGCAGGAGCTTCTTTCTTCTCCTTTGATGAGGGTGGAGTGCCATGCAGCAGTGAATGATGCATGTACTCGCAACCGTCGATGCCGCACCTCTTGTTCTTACACGTATGGCGAAATTTGCGTGTCCGTAAACAGCGGAAACATAGCCTATGTTTGCGTGCTATGTCCCACCTGGCGGCTACATCTGCTGTCTTCATTTCGTCGCATTGCGCCACATGATGACCCGTCTTGTCGCAAATAGGACACGTAGTAACTTGTTCGTGCTCGGCTGGCTTCGCTATTTGAGTGTGGTAGCTCTTCATGGGTCTCCTGCCTGCTGGCTCCCGCCGGTCTTCCACAGGTGTGTTCTCGACGGGCGCGTAGCTCCCACAACGTGCAGCTGTGCGTTGCATGAACTCGGTCAGGGTTACTAGGTCAGGTTGGTATTCTGGCTGTTCCGCAGCAAAGTCATAGTATCGATAGCGCAATGCTGAAGGCAGCTTCTCAACCACGGCGCGCACTATCTCGGCATTGTGTAGATAATGCGGTCTGTTTAGCGCCTTCAATGTGGCCGTGACGTTGATGATCTTCGATGCGAAGTTGCAGATGTCTCTCGGATGTTCGCCCAGACGTGGAAGGGTGCGTAGCTTACTCAGTTCGGCCAGTGCGAGCGCGTCCGAACGACCGAACCTTGATGTCAGTAAGCTCATTACTTCGTGGGAGGACGTGGCTCCGACGAATAAACATTGAGCTGCTTCCCTAGCGGTGCCTTTCAAGCTCCTCCGGAGCCTCGCCAGGTTCTCTTGTTCTGTAAGCAGTCCTGCAGATTCTTCATAGGCTGTCTTGAACGGCAGCCAGTCGCTTGACGAACCGTTGAATATGGGTAATTCTTGAAGTCTTGCAGTAGTGGGTTGAATCGCTCGTGCCGCAGTAGTGATCGCCGTTGCTAACTTTTCATAACATATGTCGTTCGGCGGCTTATGTTCCAGGTGGCCGTCGTTGTTACGATAGTATTGCGGCTGTTGTCTCTCACTTGTGTGCGTGACGTATGTAGAGGGGGGCGCTCCCCCCGCGTAGTTGGTGGGGGGGCACCTGGTCCCAGCTGTCGCAGGTGCCGCGTACGTGGAGATTTTTTCCTGGCGAATGACGTCGCGCGTCGGCGGCGGCGCCTGTGATTCGGCAGGTCTTCCCTTCAATATATCTTCCTTCGTACGTGTGGCGGCAGTGTAGTCTTCCTGCTCTTCTCTTCTCAACCCAATAGTGCTTGTGCGAATCCACTCCGATGTGCGTTCTTCGCGGATCGTGGCTTCCTCCGGTTCGTCTACGTCCGATTCCTCTTCCATTGCCGCGATCTTTGCAGATATTAAATCGATTTTCAGCTTCAATAATTCTTGTTGCGCTTCCGCTAGCTGCTTACGACGACTGTTCGAAGAACCGGATCGAAAAGATCGAACAGATTTAGGAGAGCATATTCTCCGTGGTGCTTCGCTTGTAGTGGCGCCGGCTTCGGGTCTCTCTACTAGTTGGGAGACTGGCGAGGTGGCAGTCGGCGCCGCGTCGATTTGTCTGATCGTTGCGTCGGTTTCCACAGTTGCACCGGTTGTACGTGTGGCGTACGTGGAGCGCGTGTGTTCTGAAGTTGTAGCGGTCTTTTCGGTCCCCGTGATCGTGTCAGTGCCCGTCGAACAGGTTGGAGCAGTGGACGAGGATTCTTGGGTATTCACGGGGTATGATTTTGCGCTTCTGGTAACTGACATTGTTCTTTCTTGATGTAATCCGGCTGCTGAAGGACCAGAAAATGTGGGGGCGGATTGTGAGAAAAAACGCCTGGTTGTAAATTGAGCTTCTTGTTCTTGGTTTTGCTTGGATCGCGGAGAGATTTGGAACGCCTTCGGAGTCTTGTGCAGTCAATTTTGGAATGTCGTTCCGCTCCCAACGCTCCGCTTTTTATATCATCGCTGGCCCGCCGTGCTGCTCGCATTCTATTCAAGTGTGCGAGCGGGACGGCACCAATGCAGGAGCGGGACGGGAGAACCCTACAGACTCCAAGCAAAACCCCTCTCTCCCTCTCGTTTATTTACCAAACCTTAAACTAAATTAACAATACCAAATTATAATAATAAATCACAATAATAAATTTACAATATTAAAAATCACATGGGCGCGAACACGTTTTCGTCCTGAACAATAACATATTTGAGGACGGTATCATTGTATATTACAAGCAAGTAGGGAAACTCCTGCCTGTTAGGAACGTATGTACGAGGGAAGTCGCTCGGAGCGTAGGGTCATTGCATAAAATAAGGTGTACTACGGTATTCTCGTGATATATTGAAATGGCCTTTGTTAAATGCAGTAGGCATACTTACATATTGTTGTTTTTATAAAAGTATTGCGGATTAATATTTTTTTTATCTTATTTTTTTTTTTTCTCACTTTTCGAACATTTAAACGTAATACGTATTAGTATGATATTTTATTGTAAGGATATTTGACTTTTTATTTGTTCAAAAACGTGAATTTTACTTCTGTGTACTGCTTTGTGTGAGTAATACCTAAAAAAAAACATGACAGAAACACAAAGCCCTGGTTTTTTTTCTAAAATTGTTTTTTTTTTTTAGAGAAAGTAAAATGGAATAACTGAAATAAAATAAGACACTTTTGTTTTAAGAATAAGTATATGTGAATATATACATACATAACATGTTTATTAAAATCAATTACCATGATAATTATAACAAAAATTTAATCTTCATTGTGGTGTTACTAATGTTACTACTGTTACAGGTTATACACACACTTGATTTTTTTTTTTCAAAATTTTCTGCGTCTTCGTTTCCTTCATTCAAATCCTACCGAATAATTTTATATAAGCGGCTTGCTAATAATTCCATGTAAATGTTGCAATATAAGGGATATGTGCGATGTGGAAAAAATATTGATATCGCTCTTAGATAAAGAAATAAGTACTGTTTTTATCAGTAATCATGAAAGTAGCCAGGCAACAGCAATCGATAGAAGTAAAAAAAAAAGGTAAAATGATAGAATCCCTGCTTTTTCCCCACATAGTATACAAACAAAAGTGGAAATGTAGTAAAAAACATACAATTGTCATTTTATTTTCATACTTTTAGAAAAAAAACGTACTCCGGAAAAAAAACGGTTTCTTTTCATGTTTATTTTCACCTCAGAAAAAAAAACGATTCTTTAACAACACTAATATCTATGAAAAGAATGAGAGGGTAACTAGAAAGCGACTTAGTCGGAAATTAAAATTGACACGTACAATTTAAATTGCGGTTAAATATTTATTTACTTTCCTACTGATGTTTGCTGCTTTGATGAATGCCCACCATTCGCATAAGAATTTCAGACGATCTGCCACCGCTAAAACACCGCGGATTGGTAACTTGATTACGGATTTTGATTACAAAATAGAATGAAATGTTGAATTCTGAATTTGAGGCACTCGTGTTCAGACTACCACAAATACAACAATGAACACGTGTACTATTTGATGTCAGTTTTTAAACACCGAGTGACCGCTTTAGATCCATAATTAATGGCGCGTGTGACGACCCGCGCTATGCAAAGCGAGTGCAACGTGAGACTATGCGAATGTAGGTATACAAGGTGCGCTGCTACGTTTGTATGGAGTTACTACACTCGTCTTATTATTATACTATAACTACAGACCACATAAATAACGGTATCCTTGTCTAAAAGTCGATACAAACAATAAATATTTTACAAGTTGCAAGACGGGCGAACAATTTTTCAAGCTCTTTCACTGGTGCACCTGAGTTGTCGAAATGTAGAGCAGCCATTGTGTGCATTGTCTGAATAGTTTGGCGAAGAAAAAATTGTACGTAACTAGGTCATAGGTCGGCCCACGATCCAACCTCATGTATAATTCAAACCTGTAAAGTCCTATATCTGATGTTAGGTGAATATGTAGCCCGAAGATTTAGCTATCTACATATCTAAGGTAAAGTCTTTACTTTGTCGTCGCGTGATAAACTACATAAGTAGTCAACCGTGACCATGGGAACTGTAAAGGGCCCGAAACGTCGGTTTGTTTGAGAAAACAAATATACGCGAATTAAATTCGGAGAAATAGTTTCATTTCCTATGTGTAACATTCGCGAAAACCTAAGAACTCGATATATAAGATGATTTGTGATGTGTCAATCTTTTCAATTAATTTATTGAGTTCTTAGGTTTTCGCGTTTATTTGTTTTCAGAGAGAATTCCAAATGGTAGACATACTTAGACCTACACTAATTGACGACGTCTGTGGTTGAGTGTGTCGCCATCTCTGAGGTACTGGGTTCGATCCCCGGCCGGGTCGATGTAGTAAACTAATTTTTCTACATTGTCTCGGGTCTGAGTGTTTGTGGTACCGTCGTTGTTTCCGATTTCCATAGCACAAGTGCTTTAGTAACTTACTTTGAGATAAAATCCTACGTGTATTTACAACCTATGTGATGCTGTCTAATATTTATTTATTATTATTATAATTAACTATTAAAACTAAAATAGGTAACGCCACCACACATTTTATACATAAAATTATTTTTCTCAAACGTGCTTGGAAATGTTTGCATTACTTTTAAAAAACGAACACGGAAAGTTTGTTATTTATTTATAGACCATGCACTTCTCCTCGGCCAAGGCCTGCAAACATCGAGTATATAACCAGAAATAGAGACGAAATGTCATTTAATTTGTTTCAAAACTATTCTGCCATATCATTACTGTGACAACTGCGCTCCGATTGGCTAGCCCGAGATCGAAACAATTGTCAGGTGTCGTCAATGGGTGTCGTCAACTGTTTCACTTCAAATTGAACAGTTAACAGTTAACTTGAGCTTTGCTATAATGGACGAAAATTGCAAAATTACATATTTAATTACCGATGAAATTTGATTCGGTTTGTTTTGTAATTATTTGTTTTGCTGTTTTTCCTTCACCACCGAACAGAACAGCACAGCATTGTTAGAGATATTATCTTTATTACAATAAATACAGAATATTTTTTGGAATATACGGAGACGTATACACAGGTCAGTAGTTGGCCTGTCTATATTTCAGTACAAACGGGAGTTGATATTTATAAGACCTGTATCGCTAATGTGTTACCAGGAATATATGGCCCTTATTTCGTCTTTATTTCTGGTTATACCCGATGCCTGCAAAGTATGAAAATCAATTACTGTCCACTTCTCTAAACTTTTAAATCTACCTACTAATAATGAACTATGTAAACAGGCAAAAGAAAAACTCATTCAGCCAACTGTCCAGTGTTCATAGTTGCGAGAACAATAATACCTGGATGTGCTGCTAACTTCAAAAAGAAGAAAATGGCGGTAACATTTAAACTGAATTGTTTATTGTTTTGTCGTCTCTTTTGTAAAAAATGAGTGTTAATGAGAAGAGCGATAACAAAAACACAGTAATCACCGCACCATCAATGTTAAAGTGAAAGTAATAAAATAATGCATGAAATTTATATATCGTTTTCCATATCAAATAGAATTATGTCACATTTAATACCAGCCAAATAGCGTCGAGTATGACTAGTGACTCATACGTTTTTTCTTTTAAATCTATTTAGATAGTATCTTAAACATTACTTTGTATATTTATCCTTCATACTTTCCATTATTATTCATCCGATTGCGTCAAAATTTTTGTGTATTGTTTTGAAACCTGCACAGTTTCTGAACTATTAAATACCACTGCTGTAAGATAAATAGTTTTTTCTTTCAATGGTCTTTTTTCGTTCAAATGGTATTTATTAAAATTTTATGTTAGCCTAATTAAGTAAGAAAATTCTCCTGGTTGGAAAATGGGTCAACTGAGTTGACCTTCCCCTCTAGCGCGGGAATCTCCTGGATTCCCGCGCTCTATACACTACATCTAAACTCGTTCTCAATCCGAAACAATTACAATCAAGTAAGTAATATTCGACCTAATTGGAAAGCCAATATCAGGTATGAAGCTTCATTAGCATCATGCGTCTTTAAATTTGGTCAGTATTATTGTTTTGGAAGGATTCCGACGGAGAAGACAGTACAGGGCCTGGTGGAAACCGAGGTGGCTGGGGGCGTCGTAGTGGTGAATCTGCGGGATCCCTAGACGCTCACAACACCTGACTAAGACGGTAAACTGGGAGGGGTTTAGTGGGTATGCCCTCCACGTGGAGGGTTAGCAATTCCCCCCGTAAAAACGAAAAATTTGCCCTCGAGTAGCAGCACACAACGCAGGTCAGACGCGCTGTTCATTATAGGATTTCATCATTATAGCGTTATGTGACTGTTACATAATGAAAATATATAATTTAAACACGAGTGTTTTAATGCCTAATTATGTACAGTTACATAGACTGCTTTATCTATACACATATTATAAGCTCTGTATGATGTGTTCAGGAACCGCATGTTACGACTGGCGAAATGGCGGCAAATAAAAACTTTTCTCGCGCATGTCACACAACCGCAGTTTTTATTTAATTCATAGACAAACTAGAGTCGGCCCCAACCAATCGCTCGATATCAAGTAACTTGTGAAGTTTGTCAAAATTGTTTGCTATTGACATTATCATCGCGAATAAAACTTCATCTCGACAGATTGAGGTCAAATCACATTGTTTTGTTTTTCAGAGATGTTCGACATTTCAATGTCAGAATAAAATCGAATATTCGATGATAATATGAAGCAATAATAACATTTTCACAGATAAGAAATTTGTTCTAACAAAACAGTATATTTTTATGCTGGTCGTAATTTGCAAAAAAACACATCATTTGGGGTTTATGAAATGTGTGTAGATAAAATATTTTTCTATGTCAAATTTATAATTGTTTTATTTATAAATGTGTCGTTATGTACATAGACCTCATTCCATTTTCATTGATCCATAATTGAGGATTAGTCTACGATGCTGATATAAAAATGTAAATACGTAAGTACTGCACATTTGAAAAAAGTTATTTCAATATAGAACAAGAATACTTGAAATAGTCATACTGATTAAACTCTACTGCTTATTAGTAAGGCAGATTCCCCTGAGAAGAATGAGCAAGAAACTCTAAGGGTTCCGCTTTGTAAATATACATTTGAATACATTTATCATTACAATATTCAATTTAGACATCTTAGGTCGAGAATAACTGAAAGAGCTAAACGGGTCACTACCACGGATTTTTGTCATCCAAGTACGCAGAAGTTATGTATAATAATAACCTTTAGTATAAAGTCTTTGTTTCACAACAGTTTTTAAACCTCGTAAATGGCAAATTTTGAATATTAATCGGAATCTTATTATAGAAGCGCATACATGGCCCTTTAAATGAATTTGAGATTTTATGAAGACGGCAGTCTAGAACAACTATGTAGTTTATAATTATTAATACAAAGATCCAACACTCAGAAAAAATTCCTTCGATCCGGTCGCCACAGCCACATCTCTCGCCAGGACTGGTAGCTGTAAAGGTACTAACTGGGTGATAAATCTGTCATAGATTTCTTATAGATGGCGTTACGACTAAAAAGTCGTTGAAAGACCAAGTACAAAGACACGACGAAAGCACATAGAAAAATTCGTGAGGTCCGTTGGTTCCATCAGGTGTACGACTTGTTCGTCCCGTCACTTGTTCCGTCACGTGATTATAAGCCTGAAAAAGCACCTGTCTTTCAACCACTTTGTTCAGCTTCCATAGTAAAACCACAGTGTAAAACTTCTGAATGTGCAACAAATATTGACATTCAATTTGAGAATTCCATTCTAATTTGCTATTTACGAGTAAATCCAAAAAACTAATAAATTCTTGTTGCATACTGTTATCAATGTCTACGCAATATGTACCTACAATCTAAAAAAAGAGACTGATAGTCGAGTATAGCTTATCTCCTTTATAAATTTCCTGGAAAAAAATTGCAGTAATAGCAATGAGACCGCCTGTTGCCGCCAGCCGCTTCCGCCCGAACCGTCAACGCGAAACGCAAGGCAACGCAATCTTTTTCGATCTTATCACATGGACTTAGAGCTTATTCTGATCGGCTTAATGCAATTCCGTGTCGATAAGTGTGGTGACTCTTTATACCGTCTTTATCCTTAACTGATCGAGTTCGGAATTTTGGGTCACAAATAGTACAAGTATAGTGTATGCCATCAATACGATAAAAAGAAGACGATCCTCACTAAGTTAATCCATTGTATCTAACCATTTTGTCGTAACCATAAACAACAACTTTTGTTACGCGACTTTTGTCAAAACATGATAAATTTACCAAAAATAATTTTGACCAGATTGACTTCCGGTCAACCTAAGGAACTTTTTTCAGGTGGGGATTTGCGGATGGTTCTCTACCTAGATTGTTTGTGCGGTGCGATTCAAACGGTGGCCCAGCATCGTGATCGTGCTCTGCGTGCCATAATACATGCAGGCTTGAAGATTTTATGGCGGCTACTAGTGACGCGGTCAGCGTTACGGAGTTCTGGGTCACAATATGTAGAATGTTTTTTTAATGGGACCATATGGGGAAATTCGAAACCATCACAACCACCACAAGGGAACTGTCTTAAGAACCATTAAGTCTTTTTTTGTGAAAGCATTTTGTCATGATCAATTTTATGGTCAAGCGTGAGTTGTCCATAACAATTAATAAAACATATCTAAATTGGTGATCAAAAAAGTGACTACGCCAAATTTCACAAAAGAATTGTTAATGTTTCCCAAGACATGTTTCCTTGTAATTCTATGGTTTCGGATTTCCCCATACTATCGCATTTTTTAAAAAACGCTCTGTAGGTACAGTGTATGCCATCGATGCGTTAAGAAAAAGAATCTAATTAATAGAACGAGATCGACACGAGCTCCACTCATAATGTTGAAGTACTAAACAGTAAAGAAGATGCCCTGAAAAAATTGGCGGTTTTTTATTTGTTCTTTAGTCATTATGTGGTTGTTGTAATAAGGCTTTTATGGATTAGTCGAAAAGTATAACCAAATCAAAAGTTAAAAGAAAGAATCAGTAAAATAAAAAATCTAAAGCTCATATTTATTTCGGTCTATCTCTAGTTGAATAGCGAATGCTGTACAGAGTACATTAAATGAAAGTGTGTCATACTTTCTCATATTGACGTATTATTCATTCACATGATTTCCGTTGTGTAAGTGTAACATTATTCCCAAGCATTTCTTATAGGCTTATAACATAATAAGTGTTACATCAGCACGTCATGCTAAGCCCGTACTGCCTCTTAACTGTCGAACTTGAAACAGCCTGACGTTAGTTAGGCGTGAAATGTTAAATCCGAAGTCCAAAAAAGAAAGCCGCTCAAATTGTGACGGATCTCAATGGAACATAAACCAACCGTCTATCAGTCCGTCAGCAAGTCATAAGACCTTTACAAAAAATTTTTTTTTTTTTATTTGTTATAAAGCAAAACAAAACCTTATTACTAATTACAATCCAGCCATTTTACACGACTAATAAGCTATTTTATTTAATATAAATTGAAAACAACGCTTTCAATTATATATCTTCATTTTCATGAAGAAAAATACATAAGACAAGCTGAGCCTTGATTGTCATGTTAGGAATTCGGAATTAGTCAAGAAAGCTGTTAGTATCGCTGTCATAATTTTTCAAAACGTCATCGGTGAAAGCGCGGGAAGTAACGAAATAAAAATTGCGTCTGTTATTTAACGAGAAATAATTTCCCATGATTAAATAAGAAGTAAAATATTGAAGAGATTTATATAACAATAAATTCGAAAATAATATTATTTCCACTGCGTCCGACTTAACTATTTTAAGATTGCAAAATTTGACATAAGAGCAATATTACTGTAATGTCAAAGTCGCGTCATAGTACGAATTCAGTGAATGAATAGTTACAAATTTGCCAATAAAAACATGATAGTTTTAACATTATAATAAGCTTACTTTAAGCGTGTCATGGTACGAAAAGTCAATGTAAGATTAAAAATATTGTTTTAAGAAGTTGTGGTAGGCATCCAGGCGTCAAAGCTCGCCGAACAATTGAATATCCTTGATGCCACCTGTAAAGAACAGGGGCTAAGGTTCTGCGCGAGCACCAAGCTGCCGAATGGCAGGAAATAGCTCATAACATACCAAGATCCGTTTAAGTAAATTTTAATGGTTGCAGAAGGGAATCAAGCTTGATAGTATAAGTTGTACTAGATTGGCAAAACAGACTTCTTCTTACTTATTTCAGCTACTTTCACAGTATAACGTCATACGGTATTTTATTGTGGGGCGCCGCTTCAAATATAGAAACAATTTTTATTTTGCAGAAGCGTGCGGTTAGAACAATCTATAAATTAAGCTCACGTACCTCACTTAAGGAGCTTTTTAAGGAAATTGGCATCACAGTATAAACTGTGTATATAAATACAATTGTATACTTTTTGTGCGTTTGAATAATGAATTGTATAATAAACGGAGTGACGTAACAACTTTAATACTAGACATAAATGGAAGCTCGTTTTACCGAAATTAAGACTTTAGAGGGTTCTCGGTTCTTTTGTAGGGCATGGAATTCAGTATCATAATAAGATTCCAAGAGCTGCTTTGGACTTATTCTTTGATAAGTTCAAAAATCATGTAAAGGCAACTCTACTAAAAAGAGGATATTACTCTATTAGGGATTATATAAACGATAAGACAGTATGGTTTTAAAAATTGTGTAAATGTAACGGTTTCAAGTGTAATTTGCTTACCTATGAAAAAAAAATTATAGTAGCAGTAGAGCACCCTGTGAAAGAGTTCGTCCAGGGTAATACTGCCACCTTACCTATTTCTGCCACCAAGCAGTAATGTCAGCATTACTGTGTTCCGGTTTTGAAGGGTAAGGGTGCTGGTGAAATTACAGGCACATGGGACTTGTCAACTTACGTCTCAGGTTGACAGGCGCAGTGGCAGTGCCCCTCAGATCTTTGCAATTTAAAGCTCTGAGTGGCACTGTAACTGTTATGGACAGGCGTGTAGCTTACCATCACGCGCACGACTTGATCGTCCCGTAACTTGATGTTGATTTTTTTTTATTTTGACACAAATTCGAGTCCTCTCAGTTCGAAGGAACTTTTCTTTGTGTTCCATTTTTGTTATTAATAATTATAACAAACAAGTTTGTCTTGGCAAGTAGAAACTTGTAGTCTATGGAGTCACCTGGAGATAGGTGTGACGGTATGCGTGTGTGTTTATAGTTAATGTTTAATGTGTAAATCGTGACTGACTTTGCAAACAATCATATCGTAGAACCGCTTTATCGGGCCGTGAAAATTCAAAACTAATGGCTACCGTTTTAGTACCTTTTTCACTTGTACAAAGCATTGGATTTGTTTCGCAGTTTCGTGATTAGATGGAAACCTAACGTGTTATAAAACAACACTGAAGAAATGTATTACATTTCATGTTCACGTGTTATTTGAATCGTGGTTAAAACGTAAATGCTAAATAAATAAGAGCTTATTTCGCTGTAACAGTTCAGCCTATAAACACGTGCACGCGGTCACTGCACGGCGGCCATGCGGTCGCCGGGCGGGGGCCGCGCGGGCAAAGCGCCCTAAGTGCCATTTTCTATAGACAGATCAAAAACAAAGTTTAGTAAAGAAATGAATAGCTCACTACGCTTACAAAAGGCAGGCTCTTAAATCTGAACAGAGACCTGGCAATATATGTGGTTGTTGCATATCGAATTCTCATGTTTGCGCGATCCTAGAACCCATCGGACAGGGAATTGGGGATCGGAGGGGGAAAAAAAGAGCCAACTTTCCCTTTTTTAGCGCGGAAACCCTGGTAGAAACCGGGGAGATCGAGGGCATCGTAGTGGTGAGTCATCGGGAACCCACGGCGCTTACAACAAGAGGATAAGACAGGGAGGTTATAGTGGGTATACCCCCACCCGGGCAGTTATTCCCGTATAATATATGCATTAAGTTATGCATAAAGCATTTTCCTCCACGTAAACAAAAAAGTTTTCGCGATTACTGCACAATGCAAATTAAACTATTTATTCCAATCTAAATCGCGTATGTCTGTTATTTTAAACAAACCAACGTTTCGGTCTCTTACGTGCGCCACGGCCGACTGAGTTGTATTGTTGTTTTGATGTATTTGCTTTGAATGTTAGTTAACAAGTCCGAACTGAAAACTTTATTCATATACATACGTATGTATACATAGCATAGTCACAAATTCTTTAACAGCTACAGCAAACTAAGCACGGAAACGATTGGCAATTATTAAAGGTTACGTTAATATAATTTTCGTGCTTGTTAAACCTCAGCGCTATAAAGATTTTATCTGATCGCGAACGCAAATGTGTTTGCTCTGACGCATTTCCTCGGAATTTTCCTTACAACTTTGTGATACTGATTCGATTTAAAAGTTTAAGAGGTCGTAGCAAAGGCAGAAGGTCCAGGTCGAGACTCGATTAGACCAATCCTGTTAACAGTTCTTTGCAACAAATGACATAATCGGCTAAACATATGAACACGAACTCACCATCTGTGAGTTTGTCAATTCGTCAGCCGGCCAGCTATACATAGCAAGTCGGCGCCAAACAAGGTCACAGTTGGGCGCAATCAACATCATGCTGGGCTTGACCGCCTTTATCACAAGACACATACAATTTAATTCAAATATCATTATCAGCAATCAGCATGCTTCTGTACTGTGTTCTTACGTAAAGGTAGGCTCAACTGGTCAAATGATCTAGCCATCGGAAATATAAGTGATCTTGTAATATATCAGCAAGACTACTGACCCATTGATCGGTTTTGTTCTGCAGCCGATCAGATGACTTCACTCCTAATCATCTACCTCGAAAGTTATCTAGACCGTCACAAATAGACCTATTTAATATATCGCACTGTTAATACAACAGTGTATTAACTCAAAAAATGGACTTTCTCAGATTTCATGAAAAACAAATTACTCACTTCCCGCAAAAAAAATCATCAAAATCTATGTATGTTATAGTTTATTAAGGACACTTAAACAATTTCTCAAATAAATTTAAAAATGAAATGGAAAAAATAATTTAAAAATACTTTTTAATAAGGATTATTTTGGCCTGAACTAGCTCACATAAAGTGTGTCTCATTTTGAGTTAAGTGGATATCTTTTGATTATTTCTTACAATATTCTAACGACGGTATTTTTGACGTGCAGAGAATCAAATTTTACGTTCAGTAATGGTATAATATTAAATTTCACATATTTCGAGTTACAACACTATTGTAATAGCAGTGCGATATATTTATTTCAATATTTGAAGTCGTGAAAATTTGGGTTTAAGATTTCATATTGAATACCAGTGATTAAGCTAAAGTGTTTCGTCGTAGCCATGATTTTTTTTGACGCTTATTTTACAATAAAAACCAATCAATTGAAGATAGAAACTCCCGCCAAGTAACATTAGTGTCTCCGACATCTGTACATGATTTCTTACAAAAAAAATTGTATTTTTGGACGAAACAAGTTGTAAATATTTTAAATAGTATTGGTACAATAAACTTTCAGAAAAAGTTGTCGAAAAACATGTAGAAAACTTCAATCAAACGTCTGAGTACTAAAATTTATTGTCCTACGGGACAGGCGAACGTGTTTAATAATCAGATCTTTGATTTTAATTTTTCTTCATTCAAAACCTGTCTCGTATCCATTGGTATCCATTATATTTAAAATAAAAATTAATTCGTGTAAAAACTGTAACTACAAAAACTCGCCATTTTCTTTTTTTTCTCTAAAACGTTAGAAAACGTCCATATTTATTTGGCGCGTAAAAAATGGTGACGGTCGATAGTTAAATTCTTTTTTTTGCTCCTCGCGGATAGAGTTTGAGGCAACGACATTATTTTAAATCAATCAAATTTTAAATTAAGCTAAGAAAAGTTCAGGGATAAATTGAAATGTTATTAGAATTAATTACTAACTAGAGAGAAAATTAAATGACAGTGGTAAAAGGTATAGATAGATAGATAGATAAACACTTATAGATAGATAGATATTCACTGATATAACACAAATACAGATTAAGCATAAAAGAAAAAACAAAACATGATTGTCATAGCAGTGAAACGGCGCTGACTCAGCATATGCCAAAGTTTCCTAAGGCGCTGGTTTTCAGTCAGAAGCAACGAAAGGGATTAAGTTATTAGAAAGCAAAAATATAACGACTATGAGTAAAGTTATACATTGACAATAATAATATACATGGTAAAGTGTAAATAGTGCATCTGAAATAACCTGTTTGACATATAAGTGCATTTGCAAATGTGAATATAATTACAGCTGTTGGAGTAAGTTGTGACGGTAAAGTTGTTTTAATGTTGTGTAATGTAATTAGTATTATAATATAATTATACACATAATAAGAATAGATCAAAGCAACAACAAAATTCGATTCTAGACAGACTACGTTAAAGAATAAAAACAAACTACACAGATTTTTGAAGTAAGAGTAGGTGTTGCCGGTACAGTGCTTTGAATTTGGGTTTGGATGTATACGTTAATAAGAGCGATATATATACTTATACAGAAGGATTGTGAGGTCTTAAAGGAGATAGGAAAAAAAACGTAATTTTTTGAAAAGGAAGCGTAGAGCAAGGAACGATTATACCTTGGACTGATCAAGAAATAGGGTATACTCCCACAAGTCACAAAGACATTGAGACTGCGTTTAGCAAATTAATAGATATGAGAACACATAAACTCAAAACTCATGCAAGTTAGATGCATGTTATCGTCTTGCCCATCGTAAGTTGTAGACCATGGCTTTATCGGACTACGTGCCAGGATTGATGGTGTCTGTTATAGGTATCGTATAATGATGGTGCAAAATACGTGGCACAATGTGACAATAAACATGATTTTATTGATTTCATACCATATATTAACGTCGCCAGTTGGTAATAACCTTGACGCCAGTGTAACACATGACGTTATTCAATATATTTGTGGAAATTCAGCTTAGCAGCCTGATAAAGCTAAAAATAAAAATCTATCGACATTATTAGTAGATAAAGTTACTAGAATTGGAGTGAAAGTGGGTTATATTTTTCTGTATCCAATGGAGTAATAAACATTTTTGACATTTTTGATGTTTGACGAGGGGTGCGATCTAATTCTTAGGTTTTCGCGATTGTTTCACATAGGAAATTTAATGACTTTTTTCGGATTTAAATCGCGTTTTTTTTTTCAAACAAACCAACGTTTTTGGCCCTTTACAGGTCCCAACCAGTCTCAGAGTCAGACGTGATCATGGGGGCTGTAAAAGGCGCGAAACATTGGTTGGTTTGAAAACCACAATCAATACACGATATTTAGATCCAGAGAAAGAGAAGAAGACAAATATTCTCATTCCCTCATTATCATTCTACTACTGGGCACTGGTTTCTTCTTATCGTGTCGATGCTTCTTCTATTTCAAGACAATATTGTCTTTGAATAGCGATATAAGGGGAGCGGAAGGCCAAAGAAACGACGGATGGATTGTGTGAACGATGACATGGATAAGAAATGAGTATGGAAAT
Source organism: Hyposmocoma kahamanoa (assembly GCF_003589595.1). Classification (NCBI taxonomy): domain Eukaryota; kingdom Metazoa; phylum Arthropoda; class Insecta; order Lepidoptera; family Cosmopterigidae; genus Hyposmocoma; species Hyposmocoma kahamanoa. The sequence continues at coordinate 2,626,253 of NW_020654520.1, forward strand.
GATGGGTGACAGGGAAGAGTGGAAGAAAAATACAAATACCAAATGCTGCATGGGCTGTGTTAGGGCACCGCAGTCACATCGGGTTAGACTAGCATCCCTAAGCCCCAACACATCACTGGTCTCCTCAAAGTGCGGGTTGGAGATTAGACGTTTTTAACCGACTTCAAAAAAGAGCTCGTTTACAATTTGACTGTGTTCTTTTTGTGTGTATGGTACGTAATTACTCCGGCATTAGTAAACCGATTTTGATGAAACATTTTTGTTGGAAAGAGGGCACCTCAGTTTTGGTCTTATTTAAATTTGAAGGAAATATTCCACCTCTAAGGGTAGCAAATTAGGAGATGAATCCGGTTTCGCGCACTTTCCGTTAACCGATTCCCATAAAACTTGCAAAATAGATAATGATTACACGAGCTCCAATAAAAGTAATACGATAAGCAAACTTTAGAGACCGGTTTTTTTTAAATAAAAAGGTTATCAAGGTTTGTGAACGTTCTTTGAGCTACAGATTTTTTCAAGATGTTTTCCGTAACGAGACACGCAGCCACTAAGTTTCCACACGTACTTTTCTCAATGGAGAATCTACCACTTGACTACCATCGCTCCCTGCAAGCTTGCGTGTTGAAAAAAATCCCAGTTTATTTGTACCATAAATTTTCCTTAATGCAAGTGAGGAATTGAGGATAATCCGCTTTTAGATTCATATCGTCATTGTTTTTTCAATAAAACACCCACATATTGACGCCCAGTTGCATGTTGAAAATTTGCCTCGATAACTGCTTTTTAATTATAAACTATGACTAACAGATAACTGTAACGTACGTTAATATGAATAGAAAATGGATTACAACATCTTTATTTTACCCAAAAGTCATTTTCGACTTTTTTTAATATCAAGTGACGGGACGAACAAGTCGTGCGCCTGATGGTAAGCGACACGTCTATCCATAACCGTTGCAGTGTATTCAGTGCTTTAAATCGCAAAGATCTTATAGGCACTGCCAATGCGCTCACCACTCTGAGACGTAAGTTGACAAGTCCCATGTGCCTGTAATTTCACCAGCACCCTTTCTAAACCGGAACGCAGTAATGCTCACATTACTGCTAGGCGGCAGAAATAGGTAACCTGCCAGTACTTGCCTAGACGAACTCTTTCACAAGGAGCTCTACTGCTTCAACTTATTTAAGTTTATCCTGTCACTTCAAGGTAGAGCGATGGTAGCCTTGTGGGAAACCGGTGTGATTTGAGAGATCCGCGGTTCGAATCCTTATACAGGCATCTACGACTTCAATTTCTAAGTCAACAGCAATATCTTTCGCTAACTGTAACGAAAAACATAGAGATGAAACCCGCACGTTGAAAAAGGTTCACAGCTCTTGAAAATCGTATTTATAACAACACAAAGAAAAAGTCCTTCGATCGAACTGGACCGCACGAACCAGTGTCTGTTGCCACACCGGGGCCACCGTTCTTACCAACTGGTGATATAGCTTAGCCTTACCTTAGCTTAGATTTTTAGCGGTGGAATCTTTGTGTCAATAATAAAACATGGTTGTGAGTTTGTATTATTGAAATTTCTCAGTGAGTGAATATGTAATTCTTACGAGAAATAAAACATTCTTTAACCACAAAACATGATTTCAATAAAATAAATTTTGCAATCGTACGAAGTCTGAAAATGATAACTGCACCTTCTTAGAGAAAAGTCGTGCCGAGCAGTGAGAAGTACAATATTATGTTGACGATGTTGTTGGTTTCAGAGAAGTCGTAAACAAACTGCCTAATACCGGTAACCGTGCGTTTGGCGATAAAATTTCGATTGTTTTTATCGCAGCTGCAGTTTTAAACGCCTTCTCAGAAAGTGCTTGGCTATTTGAAATTCCTCAATATTATAGCCGGTGGTTTTCAAACAAAAGCGAAAATTCAATTTAGGACATTGTATTCGATGTACTAAGATCTAAATTACCATAAAATTTTCGTAAACTTTTTGTGATCGTTTATGGGTTTGTTGTGTATGGCAGGTCCGACAGAGTACACAGGCAGAGACTGAAAAACAGCAATTTGCTGAGAATCAGAGAACGCTTAGTTCATAAACATATCATGCAATTTATATACGTGTGTATTATGAATAAAATTCAATTTATTTCTGTGCCTTTTTAAAACTTTTATCAGTTTCTGCTATAAACAGCTACGGCTTCCTTTTCCTTTACTAAGTTTATTAACATTATTTTACAAAATTTGTAATAATATTGAATGCGATAGCATAATAGGGAAAATGTCGGATACAAAAATAACTGTATTATTAGCTAGAGGCGGCACGTGCAAACAATTCCATTGTTTAATTTACTATCGATTATAATCGCGCAAAAGCTACTGTTTAACGACACGTAGTACAAATGTAAAGACGCATTTCATATTGGCTAATGGATTACGTTTTTTAGTAGTAGCAAAATTTTTCGTCCTTCAGCCGTCTAAGCCATACTGCTAAATCTTAGATTTTCATTTTTCTTCAATGATTTCATTCAAAGGCAAAGGCGTGTCTTCAGTATGAAAGAAATAATTATAGATTTCTTGCAGAGTGAGAATGCAATTTTTCTTCAAATCAGAGTTCTCCAAGAGTGGTTACGTTTTTTAGGACCGCAAAATAATTTTCTGACATTTCACAATCACAAACAATATGGCATTATATTTCTAAATGAAAACGTCAAATAATACCCTATTATGATCATAATCAATTAGTTATTTTTTTCGCTATTTTTTTTTGATAGAGTTGTTCTACATGTTTCACGATATTTTTTAGTTTATTGTGCCAGTGCTAGTTTATAGATTTGCAACTTACTACGTCCAAAAATATCATTCTTTGTGAAAAATCGTGGCCTGATGTCAGAGACGTTAGTGTCAGTTTGCTGGAGGACAACAATTATCTCGTGAAATTTGTTGTTTCTATGTTCAATTAACTTGTTTTTATTGTAAAATAAGTGCGAAAGCCATAGCTGTGAAGGCACCGTATTTGTTCGTCGCGGATATCTCCTCAGCGTATTCCCAAAATTTCAAGTCATGAAACTCGACACTAACAAAATTATGTCATTACCATTGACTTACAATTATATGGACGTCGGGTCCACAATAAAAAGTGTCCGCACTTGTAAGGCGCTAAAATCGTATACAGAGCGCGACACTCCGCTTTAGTCTTCATTTGTTCTACTGATAGCGCGATACTGCGATGACATTACAATTTAAATTTCGAATAGGTTGATTTGGGACATTTTTTTCGTGGTTTTTGTATTAGACCCGTCGTCCATTTATTTGTAAGTCAATGGTCATTACAAAACAAACAATTGGTACTATTTGACCATAAATGTCGTTATCATTTTGTTGCCGCCTAACACGATTTTCTAGTGTGGTATTAAACATGAAATCCAAAATCAAATATTTTTATTTCTTTACTTAATTTTGAAATTCGAACTTTTTTTCGTTTAAAACCCATTGAAAAGGCAGATTCCTATTACAAAAATGTGCAAGAAATTAGAAAAGAAAAACCGTTTTTTCAATGGTCTCAAACCCGCGTAAATTAGGACAGTCCACCGGAAGATGATAGCCGCCGCTACACGCGATTTGGTGCATTGAGAAAGCATACTTAACATCACAAACACGTGTAAGAACTTTAATGTTCTGTGCCTGTATTTGGCCACACAGTGTAACACAGTATTTAAAAACATGGATGGTAGTGGTACCTAACCACAAGTTCTACACAAACCATCGGCATCTCTTTGTAGAATACATGAAGTTGATATGGAGTCAGAAACAACAGCGTTTGTCCAGGCAATAAAGTGTGAATTAGTGAATCATATAATTTACTGTTCGTGACCAGATCATCGCGGTTACTAGAGCGTTAATCTAGTGACCGTCGTTTCGATCTGATGGTCACTGTTTCGGGTCAAGTGCCATTTATCGTTACGAGTGACTATTATGTCAAATCCGTTTCACGTGGTGATAATTTGATAAATCACGATAGCAAAGAGAGTAATGATTATTTCTATTTCAATGGCATACAAAAAAAAACAAATTACACACCGTAAAATTTTGCTTGATTAAAATTACAGGTCAGGAAAATTAAGACGACGTCCTAAAAATTATATTTTCTTAAACATCACAAAACAATAATTATATATTTACGTATTACGTATAATTATTTATTTACGTTACTGCCCATTATCATACGGTTCGTTCATGATCGAAACACGTCAGTAAACTCTATTATTATAAGTATTTATAATAATAAATAACATATTATTGTTATTTTTATATTATTATAACGTTTTATTGTAACATTATTTTTTTTTACTCAAGGCGGACTTACTACGAGCAAATTTTAGGAGGTCGTAAAGAAAGGCCAGGTCAAGAGTACCCGACGAGAGAGTGTGAGAGCACTGATACGTGTTTACGAGGCGAAATATGTGTGTCAGGATCGTAGCATGCGGAAGACGGGTTCTCAGCCTACGACGATGGGAAAAGAAAGTGAAATGTTACATATATTTTGAAGAAACTATTTTTCTGGATTTAAATTATGGTCACCATGGTACCTGTAAAGGACCCGAAACGTCGGTTTGTTTGAAAAAACAAATATACGCGATTTACATTTCCTATGTGTAACAATCGCGAAAACCTAAGAACTCGATATGTATGTAAACTTCTTTTTGATAACAGGATATGTTAACACTTGAAAGCGGGAATTGGTAGAATGCAACGCGAATGTGCTGTATAGATATTAATACATTGTACCCTCAGGTAGGTCATCTGCGTCGCACTATTAGGGACGTGAGAGAGTAAAGCAAACCGCTACGGGTCGGAAATTGCAAAATAAGCGTGTCGTCAAGAATTCTCACGGAGAAAAGGATTGGAAACGTCATTGGCCTTTTTAGGGTCGTATTCTAGAACTCTATTCAATGCTCAAGTCAGGATTGCACTGGCAACACAAGCACTGGAAATACGACCGTAATGGCCTTGAGTATGATTTCTAGAGCTTTGAATCATACTCAAGTCCTGACTTAAGCATTGAGTAGAGTTCTAGAATACGACTCTTAGTGTTGATCGCGTTTATGCCCGTTTTCAAATGTTGGTACAATGCAACGCGAAAGTTTAAAATTTAATCAGGGTGTTATAATTATTAAACGGACACTTTAGAAAAAAATCCATCGCCGGATCGAACCGACGCACGCGACGAACAAACAGTGGCAGACGCTATGCCAACTATGCCACGGAACGAACCACGAACCAAGGGATCTTTTTAAGGGAAATTTATTTCATCACTCAGAGAGGTACCATTACAGCTACCATCCTGACAAGAGATGTCGATATTAATCATTCCAATTTTTCAGGTTTTATTTGAATGTCACGATGTCTTACTACCATGATATTGAATTATTTTTTGTGAAATTGCTTAACTAGTTTGTTATAATTATTAATAACAAACATCGAACACTTTAGAAAAAAATCATTCGATCCGGCCTGGTTCGAGCCGATGTCTTCTAGCAAACCGTGGCAGACGCTATGCCAACGGTTCTTAGCTATGTTTGATGAACATCTGTTCAGCTTTTAACTATCATCAGCGTGCTGATTTTCATTCAAACCGAAATCGATCCGATCGGGTAGTCTCGAAATCAGGTGGGTTTCTGAGCGAGAAGATGAACCTGATTCCCACTATATCTTTCTAATTTGTGAGTTAAATCAACTATGATCTTTGTATTAATAAATATGACAAACTAGTGGAGTAATTTCACAAAAAAATTATTGAATATCAATTCAATAAAAATTTAAAATACAGTGAATAGCGACATCTCTCGCTAGGACTGGTAACTGTAAAGATATCTAACTGGGTGATAAAACTTTCATAGATTTCTCATAGATGGCGCTACGACTAAAAAGTCGTTGGAAAAACCAAATACAAAGATACAAAGCATGCACATAGAAAAATTCGTGAGGTCCGCTGGTTCGTTCCGTGGCTTAGTTGGTCGTCTAGCACGGTAAGCTAGAAGACGTCGGTTCGGATCGAAGGAATTTTTTCTGAGTGGTCGATTTTTGTATTAATAAATATAACAAACTAGTGGAGTAATTTCACAAAAAATAATTGAATATCAATTCAATAAAAATTTATAAATCAACCGATTAGAAATGTCAAAAGTTTCAGATCGGCCAGCTGTGAATGCGCCTTTTATGCGCCTCGACTCGGATAAAACGCAGTTTCCGATCGAGAGAGGCAATCAAAATCAAGCTGCTGTTTTTTTTCCCAGTTTGGGTAGGGATACCTTGTTCGATTGACTTGAAATTTGTTATATTATGGAAATCCGATGATATATCAAGGATATGGAAACCTTGATCTGACGTTGCAATAAAGAGTAGACTACCTAACTTCTCAACTACTTACATTAGAGCTATCGTGTTTGTGCTCATTAAATCGGTCTCGACGTGTTGTGAGCTTGCGGTTGGTGATTTGACTTTTTTGGAGTGCACTGCTGTTTTTAATACGGATTGTAACACACTTAGGTGTTAATGTCGGCATTGTAATTTCAATCCCTGTGAATTATTCTACTCTATCGTATCGCTTCGTAATGAGAGGCAAGACCTAACATAATAGTAGAGTTTTAACCCTCCTCGCGAACGGGTTACCCAGCAGATACTCAAATTTTAACTTAAGTGGTATTTCAAGAGGTTGTTTTAGACAAAATAATGTTAGATTCGATTTCGATGTCTCTTACAACAACACTAGTCAAAACGTAACTTACAATCCTAAAGAAGGAAACACAACGTAGAAAATGAAATTTTGAATCGATCGATACATATGATTTTATTCCATCAATTTTCGCGATAAACGGAACGATAATATTCTATTGAATTGATATAAGGGTTTATTATTAGCTGACGTTATTTTCATATCAGCTTCTATGTATTCATTATTGGACATAAGTCTCCCCCTAAACATGTCAACACTCCCAGACTTGTGGCGACCGCATCCAACAGATCGTCTGTACATCTCGCCGCACAGCGTCGTACCCTACTTTTGCAATTATGTGGTCGCCACTCCAGAACAGATCTGCTCCATCAGCTATCCATTCTCCTGCAGACACGACTGGCCCACTGCCACTTCAGCTTACTGATTTTGCGGGCTATTTCGGTACTTTAGTATTCTGACAACTTCATCATGAATTCGGTCCATCAGAGAAACCCCAAAGCAAGCTACATCACACGTTGAGCGACTTTTTTGTGGATGAGTTCTGATATTGTATTAATTTGAGTCAAGTATGTATGTAGGTACATTTTCATGGAAACGAAATCGGTTAATAATTTTTGTCGCGATTTTGAACAAGTTCCATAGTAAAAGTGTTTTGGTTATGTATATAATACTGAAGAAGACGCCTGGAAAGGATGTCATTTAGAACACTGTATATATTTGACACTATAATGCTTGTTTAATGAGTGACGACGCGTTCCCATTATATCGTGACGACAGATAGTCGTGCAGTTTAAAGTGTCATGTCTTGTATATTTAAATGAAATAGTTGACGACTTTTTTGACGTTACGACCACAAACTGTCGTGACAATGGGAAGAGCTAGAACGACAGTCGTTAGATGATAAGTAAAACGTCACGATAAAAGTGTGACGACAGATAATCTCAGCTTCAAACGATTCAGTCGTGCAAACGACAAGATGGCTGCCGTGAACCGATAAATTGTCGTCACGATCTAGTGGGAACAGCTAGACACGACAGTCGTTCAACGATAAAATAAACGTTCACGACACAGTCACAACATATAGTCGTGATATGGGAACAGGCTAGACGCGACAGTCGTCCAGCAATAAATAAAACATTACAACATAATGGGAACGCGCTCATGTTCCCTAAAGATTTTTCACACATTATAGTTATATTCAGTTGCGTAAGATAGTGTAAATATACAATGAGCTTCTTCAATTATTCAGATTAAAAAACTAGGCTTGTTCAATTGAGCATTTCTGTTAAGTGAACAAATATTATATAAATATTATATTATTATAATTATGAGTTTTCTATTTGACAGACTAATTGAATAAATTTACAAAAAATTGTTTTAAAAACTCAATATGTGATGTTAAAAATAGATTTTATTTATTATGCAGGCTGTTTTTGTGTTAGGATGGACACTAAATATATTAATAACATAACATTTATTTGTTCAAATACAAATTCACAACCTTGTTCTATTTAAAATAATTGACAGATTGGTTTTTTAATTATAATCCAAGTTTTTTAATTCGTTAATACAACTTTGATAAAGTATTATGCATAAAAATAAATTCGCATAATATTCTAGCAGATTATTAAGGTTAAATGCAAACTTATTCTATATTACGATAATGCACAAAAGTTGTATTAATTTTTTATAATTATACTATGTGAAAAAATTATGACACTGTAGATTCAAAAAAGCACATGATTCACAAAAATCTTCAACCAATACACAACTCATAAAAAAAACAAGCTCATAGTAAATTTATTCAACAAAATTTTCTTTAAAGAAAATATTCGCTTTTCTTTGATATAGTATAAAGAAAATGTCCTTGAGGCATTTTAATTACAAAAGAGTATGAAATATGCCTTTTAAGGCCTTGGCATTTACGGCAACATGCTTAATTATTTCAGAGGCTTTGTAAAATTCATTTGTAATATGCGTGTTTTAAGTTCTAATTTTTTACTTTACAATTAAACTTGTAAAAAAAGCTTTGATATTACTTAAAAAAAATATTTATATGTTTGATTTTAATAATATTAATTATTATTTTAGTTTCTAGTTTATGTTATTTATTTTATTATTACACTTACTTTTATTTTATTATTTATACATTCATAGATTATGTATGTGTGTAGGGTGTATACATATGAATCATATGTAACATGTAGTATACATATGATTCATATGTATGCTACATGTTATAATCATTTTAAATTGTGACATGTGTTAGATTCCTGTTTCCTTTTCTTTTCGACATGTCTACCGAGCAAAGAACTAATAACTCCTATAATACAAGTTTTTACTTAGTTTAGGAGTTAACTGGTCTGTGTTTAAATGATCATTGCACTACTTAAATATATTCCAATTTGTTTTGTTTTAAAAATTTATAGTACTTGTATTTGTAGTGTTTAGTTTAAGTGTTTGCGCCCTTTTAAAAGAAATTATTATTATTATATAGTCTTTGTAGGTATAAAAAATTGTTTTATAAGGTGTTAACAAGCAGGTTAATATTGTTCTTATTAATACTGGGCAGTCCATTCATCACTATATTGGCTAGCAATAATTCTATTTAATAGTTCCAATAAATAGATTATATTTAGATATTAGATATTTTATAATTTTGTCAGTTCAAGAATTCTATGGCATGTGGCAGTAATTTCAAACAAGAAATACATGCAGTTTTATTGATGTCAATTGAGAAAGAGCTACTTGTTAATTATTGCAATTTTTTCAATATAACAGAATTAATATGATGTTCTTCAGCAACATTTTTCACTACATATATAATTAAAACATGTAGCATATATTATTGCCACTGATAAGTATGTTTGTAAGTTGTTTCTTGATAGTACAATTTATGAACAATACAATTTCTTTATTCTCACTAAAGTAAAGATACTAATATTAATCTTATAAAAAAATATTCATTTTTTAATGAAATTTATTATCAAAAATTTTTAGAAAACATATTTCAGAAACACCTACCTCAAACAAAAATTAAAAGCCCTGTCTAAAAACTACAGCCACCTACTCGAAAAGCTCCATGTAATTATGGGGAAATCCCTTCACTGACTCACTTGATGCCTATTCATGATGCTTAGTTACCTGTTCCACAGATTATTTAAGGCAAGACAACTATGAATTTTTATATATATCTTTTTTAAAATTAATTAATTGTGAAATTACATAGTATAAACATATCCCTATTGTTGTAAGCTATGAAATCAAAACAGCAATACTTACAGCAAATATCGTGTTTTGCAGACCAAAGGGTATAGGAGTCAGTCTTGCGAAAAAAACGATTTTGAAGGCCTGCGGGCCGGAGATTACTTTGAGCAGCGCTCTGGCTGTATCGTTCTTCAGCAGCCGGTCTAGTGGCAGATAGTCTTTGAGCGCTTTCAGCGTGAAGTGCGCCACGGCGACGCCGAAATTCGCGCTCACCAACACCGTACCCAACCCCTTCACAATCCCGAACAAATATCCACTCGTAATTATCAACACCAAGTACCCGATCGTCACTGGGAAACTCACAATTAAAAACATACCCATAAACAACAAAAATATTATCCACGGATCTTGCGCGTCCACCCAATATAATATCGTCTTCAAATATTCTTTGAAGAAATATAACACTAAAACTAAACACGTGAGCAATAAAATTGAAATCACAATGTTGAATAAATAACTATACGTCGTCCTATTGTTAATTTTAGCCCATAAACTTTTCTTTCTAGTGACCGCGGTCGGGTCACATTGGCGTCCGTCTTCAACGTCCACTATTTCCATGGTTTTAGCCAGGAAAAAATAAACAACTTCTATTTTACTATTTGCAGTGGATCTTTGGACTGGATATCGCCCGCCATGGCCTACTTTCAGCGACTGTTTATTATTTCACGCACGGTACAAAAATTCAAGAAATTGACCGTGATCACCCGTCACCAATTTCACTTTGACAACAATCAAATATCAAACTGACTGCTTGCTGCACTGCATAGAAAATTGACATTGACAGTGACAGTGTTTTTTTTTTGCACTAACACAATAGTGTTGGTCATAGAAAAAAATGCCATTTTGAAAAAATTACGTTTAAAAAAATACATGTTTTTCCGGATATTTTTCCAATATTTTTCCTTTAATTTTTCACATTTGACGTTGACACCTGTCATAAATTTAAGTTACTGAACGAAAACGATGAAACCAACTGTGCTGTGAGAATGTTCTTAGGTTTTCGCGATTATTACACATAGGAAATTAAACTATTTTTTCGGATTTAAATCGCGTATATTTGTTTTTTCAAACAAACCGACCTTACGGGCCCTTTACAGGTCCTATGGTCACGGTTGATGAAAAACAAATATACGCGATTTAAATCCGGAAAAATGGTTTCAAAACCTAAGCGTCAAAGTATTTTTTCGCTGTTGTCAAATCATTTTAAATCTCATTTTTCTTTAAGTGGCTTTTAGCTATTACAAATTTACTGTATAATTCACGCTAAATAAAAGTTCAAAAGATATTTCTAAACGTAGAACATAATATGAGTCTTCCAAATTATATTTTTCCAATATAAAAATGTAATCTTTCGTGCGATAAACTAACCACAGAATACATTCAATACAATTTACCGGCTTTTGTTATTTACTTATTTTAAAATATTATTGGCAACATTGTAAACAGTGTCAAAGTATCTGCGGCTGAAGGACTTTGTTTCCATGGCCAGCAATAAATTAAATAAAAAGTCAAAGTGTCAAAAGTGTCAATTTTCCACGACGTTTGCAAGTGCCGTGGATGGGTTAACTATTTTTCTAGAGAATTAGAAACATATTAATTAATTAAATCCGCAGTGTATTATGTTAAAATAGCGGATTTCATAATACTCACTTGGGTGTAGTAATATTTTTATAGTTAACTTATTGTTTCGGAGGTTTCGTAAAATAACATAACCATGCCACCAAAAAAACCAGCTGCTGCAGGTGGTGGTAGTAAGAAGGCAGAACAGAAAAAGAAAGAGAAGGTCATTGAGGTAAGGGAAATACACCTAGTCTTTATGAAGTTGTCATTAGTTATCTAATATTTACAAATTTTTATATCATTTTTTGTGCATGTATTATTACGAGAAAGTACCGCTAGAAAATTTTGTATTTAAAGTATATTAAAAAAATGTTCCATGAGCTATGATTAATTCTTTACATTTATTCTGGTCATTTGTGTACTTATAATTCTTTTGCCATTATCTGGAACAATACGGAAAACTAAATAATTATTGTTGTTTTAAGCTGTGATTATTTATTAACAACCCTGCCTGCCACTTTTATTCAATCATGTTTATTTTCACTGACATGTTATATTTTCATTACCATTGATGTTTCTGACATGTGAGGCCTGTAATAATATTTGAGAATATATGACAGTAAATTTTGATTCTTAAAAATTCAAATTTCCAGGACAAGACATTTGGTTTAAAGAATAAAAAAGGGGCGAAGCAGCAGAAGTTCATCCAACAAGTAGAGAAACAAGTCAAAAGTGGCGGCATCCACCCTGCCAAGCCCATGGAAGACAAAAAGAAGGATAAAGAGACAAAGATGAAAGAGCAGAAGGAGTTAGCTATGCTTTTCAAACCTGTGCAAACACAGAAAGTTGAAAAAGGTAACACTAATGGCAATTAATTATAAACAATTGTGTTTTACACACTGGGTGAAAACAATCAATGCGGCATAAACTACCTCAAATGCTTAAGACAGCTAATTTTATCTAAAGAAAACATTTTTTTTTTTAATATGAATAACTGCCTTCATATACTTTTTAAAAGATTACCTGAGTAGTAACTAAGGTAACAATTGTCAAAAATATTTATACTATTTGGCATTAATGTCAGGCTGAATTTCATATTATTGCAAGTTTTCATTTGACCAAATCATGTCGCTTAAAAAAACTATTATAAAATTAAATGTTAAATTTCAACAATATCTTCAGTGGCAAAGAGACCATATAACTTGGTTTCCATCAGCTTGCCCAGGAAATTTACTAATCTATTCAGAAAAGAACTAAGTTATACTAATCAAGGACAATTTTGTATTATTTTGTTCATCCAATATACAACTATATACCACAGTCCACTTATGGTTAACAAAATGCCTAAATATTTTGTTTAGCCTGTAAAAATTCTCTTCAGGTAACCTGGCCCGTAGCTACGTTCTAAGCCCATACAAAATACTACATACTATGCACCCGTGCCACAAGAAAGAGAAATGGTTGACAGTTTCGTCACAAAAGTAAAATTTTTAAATAGCAATATGTCTATTCATTCTGAAAAATTTCTAGGTTGCCGTGGTAGTGTAAAAATGATACAGAAATTTCTTTCTGGATGATATTTTGGTGGCGTAGATAATTAATTAAGATATGGTTAAGTTTCTTTTAATTAAACCTTATTCTCCAACTTTGTAATAGATGTTGAATAAAAGAATGATGGATTGCTGTTAGCATTTTACATCGGTTTATTTGTTTTAAATGTTCGCCTTTCGCCGCTAATATTGGTACAGTTTTATTGTTGATTAGCTAAACCCGGAGTGTTGCAATGCTACTGAATAAAGATTGAATGAAGATTCAACCTTCTGATTACAGGTACTGATCCCAAATCTGTAGTGTGCGCATACTTCAAGCAGGGCCAGTGTACGAAAGGCGACCGGTGTAAATTCTCGCACGACCTTACGATTGAAAGAAAGGTTTGTATAAAAGTTTATATAATGTAGTCATCAAAACAAGTCTGGGATAATTCACAGGGAGCCATTGCAAAAGTGTACTTACCATTCTTTTCAGCTTTGAACAATATTAAAAATTATTGACTACTGAATAAAAAAAAGAGGGAAGTTCAATCAAAATAAAAAATAGTTTATTTGTTATAATTTACTAGTGTTCACTTTAATTTCCAAAGTCTCCTTTTAAGCATAAGAATGCCTGTGCCAGGGCACCCGCTCTTCATATCTCTAAGGTTACACAAATAGCTTACACTTACCTATACTATTTCTTAGTTGGACAGAAGACAAAACAACAATGATACAATCTATATGTGTACAGAAAACAACATACTCAGTTATATAGATTTTAAGACTTTTGTGGTTATTCACTAAATGATTATCACTAATATCAGGTTTCTTACCACGGTATGACTTCTTTTTATTTTCCCGATATTTTGGAACGGTTGCACGCTCCATGGTCATGGGTTGACTGAGTCAACTATGTGATGGTGGTAAGAAACCTGATATTAGTGATAATCATTGAACATACTCAGTTGTGTGGTGTTTCTGAATTATATTGCGCATTGGATTAACATTTCAGCTTGGTTATAGTTAAATTGTGAACCCACTTTGTTGTCATAGATTTACACTTGTGTTACGATTTCTTGTGTACATGTAGAACTTTATTTATTTGATTGTAAATGTATGCTGAAGTTATAAGTTTGGCGTATTTTTCTGTGTCTGTTTGTGTGTTGTTGTTTGTTTATGTTTTATTAAATAGCAAAAACTACTTATTGCAGTATCTGGTTTAATTTCTAGGTGAATTTCATTTAGCCAAGAAAAACCTCAGAAGATTTACAAAATTAGTGTTCTAAAAATGTAGTGGCAACCTTTTTTTGTGTCTTCCAGGCAGAGAAGCGTTCGTTGTACGTGGACATGCGCGATGACGACGACACTATGGACAACTGGGATGAAGACAAACTCAAAGAGGTTGTGGAGAAGAAACACGGAGATGACAAATCTAGGCCCACTACTGACATTGTAAGTTGTTTACTGTGCATATTATTCAAAACCTTAATTGGGTTGGGTAATGATGATTATGACGAGGACAAATTCAAAAGGGTTAAAGGGAAGCACCACAGATATAGGGACGTAAGATATTTATATTGTGCAAGATAATAATAATGTGTCAGGCGATCACACAAGTCTTCAAACTAAAGAATGCTCTGCACTATGAGTGTCGGAGAAATGGAATTCACTCCCGACCAGACCAGACTTTTTTATTTGAAACGAATGCTTCATGTCCTCATCCAGTGAAGAAAGAGCAAACTGTTGGACCACCTATGAGATATCTCAACGTTCAAGGTCGTAATTAGGACAATTCAGGACGAGGACAAATTAAAAAAGTATGGAAGCATCACAGGGATGTTGAAAAGACCAAACCAACTGACATTGTAGTATCTTATTTTGTGGATATCTCAATAAGAGTTACGAACAATGTGCAATCTCACGCGTGACTTCATGCGCCGATTGTGGTAGCTTTATCGGCTGATGATGTGCCTGAACTGACAGCAAAATTTTCCCTTAGCAACTCTCACATAATAAAATATCATCATTTTTTTCTTTCAAATACATATAGCCATGAATAGACAATTAAACTGTTTGAATTGATTTTTAGTAACTTGTCTGCCTTTTATTTGGTTTATTATCTGAATTTGTACCAATTTTCATTTCAGATATGCAAATATTTCCTAGAAGCTGTAGAGAAATCCAAATACGGTTGGTTCTGGGAGTGTCCTATGGGTATCAAATGCATTTATAGGCATGCGCTGCCTCCAGGCTTCGTATTGAAAAGGGATAAAAAGAAAATGGAGGAGAAAAAGAATGAAATTTCGCTGGTAGATTTGATAGAAAGGGAGCGAGCAGCCCTCGGCCCGAATCAGACGAAGATCACGTTGGAAACCTTCCTCGCGTGGAAAAAGAAGAAGATTAAGGAGAAACAGGTATGTTTTGTCTCATTTAAAGTCGAATCTAATTCTTTGATTTTTGCCATTGTTACACATTGGATATGAAATTCGTTTTAAAGTTTTTTCAGATCTAAATTGTGTATAATTATAGTGAAAAATAGAGTGGTTTGCGTTAATATTAGGCATTACAGGTTGATAGCTTTACCATCTTCGGCAGCCGTGATCATGGGACCTCTAAAGTTTTGCAGGTGCCATGGTCCGAAATCTCAATTTGTTTGAAAAACAAATATACGCGATTTATATCCGAAAAAAATTTATCATTTCTAATTATTTAAAGTTGTTTTTATTTAAAAGACTATGAAGATAGGAGTGGTTCTATGACTAAGTGGCCACCGCTCTGCCAACTGAGTTAATAAAAATCAACAAAAGATAACCTTGTAACAACATGCACTAATTTACATATTTCATAAACTATTTTTGTAAGCCACGTTTTTAAATCAATAGCTTTAGTTTAAGTAAATATTTTAAATTCAAGTAAAAATAACACCAAATGAATTTTTATTTGTAAGAAAATGAGCGAAAAAACATTATGTATTAATTTTTAAGGCAACATGCAAAGGTAACTTATTATTATTAAACTTAATTTACTAGAATTTAGGTATATCGTTAAAAAGTTTTCGAAAATTGATGAATAAAAGTGCGTGTTTTTGTATTCTTAAGGTATGAATTTTAAAAATAGGCAATGAATTGACATCAGTTAGTCAGTGTTATTACTTTTTTGAAATCTGTGAACTAATGATATGAAAAAATGTTTTTTGAAATAATTTTCTAAAATATCTATTCAAATTGCATATGAATAGTTGTGTAACCCGGGACCTCTGCGTGGCATGGTAACCATTCGGCCACGGAGGCAGTTGACTTAAATGGAACATAATTAATAAGGACGCTGTCATCTTCGAATTGTAAAGTAAATGTTTTGCAAATAATTTTGTGTGTATTTCGTGCAACAGGACGCCCTAGCGCAGGCCGAAGAGCAGCGTCGCACGGACTTCAAGGCGGGCCGCGCGGTGGGCTTGTCCGGGCGGGAGATGTTCTCCTTCGACCCTGCGCTGGCAGCCGACGACGACGAGGAGGGCGACGAGGCCGTCGATCTGCGCACCTACGGCGGCGAGGACGACGATCACACGGAGTACCGCGAGGTGCAGCTGGACCTCATCGGCATGGAGGCCTCTGAGGTAACTCACACCTGCACTCTCGCTTCTGAAGAATTTATTTCAGTGATTTATACGTGTAACTCGCTTTACTTCGCATTGCAATGCAACTGAAAACGTGTGAATCCCAAATTCGTATTGTTGTATATTTTTCGCGTTTTTTTTAAACACCTAAAATCAGCATCTGCTGATGTGTAAAATGCCTGCATCAGGAACAACTCTGGTATGTAACTAATTTTGAACAAAATGTTCCTTTTTCGTACCGAGGGCAGTATAATAAGACGAGTATGGTAACTCCATACCATAGATAACCTCCTAATAGATGCAGCCTGTTGAAAATTTGTACGGAACCGAGTTCATCAAATTTGGAGGAAGGCAAGAGACACAGGGAATGCAATTAAGACGTTCTGATTCGCTAGTTCTAGGTTGAACTAGAAATGCACTCAAATTGCACTAACAGCTAGTGATGGGCAACCTTTACCAGTCTGCATTCTATTAGTCAATAAAGACGATAATATTGTAACACAATTTATTAAATTCTTCCATGCTGATCTGGAAGCAAAAGAAAAGCATAGAATGTATCAACTGCTTATGATTTCGCGCAAATCGTAAAAGCCAACTGAGGGCCTAGGTTTAATGGTGTCCTCTATCGACCCCATCCTACGTGAAGTATCGTATGTCGAAATTGCCAAGTTTACAGGGAAGCGTTTTAAAGAATTCACTGAAATGCGCATAACACGTGACTTTAGAATTTATCAGTTTTATTAGGCAAAGCTCGTTACTCACATAGAGTATTATTATAAAATCCTAAACATCGGTTAAATGAACAACCACAATTTAATTTTGTAATTTTATACTGTGTGTTAGTTTACTCGCTTGTTGACGCATATCCGCCGCGTTAGTATAAAAATGTAAAATAAATTGTGGTTGTTCATCTAACCGATATCTAGGATTTTATAATACCCTATGCGAGTAACGAAGTTTGCCGAATGACATGCTGGCAACCTGTCACTATTTAGTGCACTAAGTTATACTACAATTTTAATAAAACGTTTGTTAAACGTGGCTAAAGTGGGCTTGTCTTACTCAAAGCTCTGCCTACCCCTATGGGAGACAGGCGTGACGGTAGTATGTATGTAAATTATTGAATGATTTACGACAGCGGGATGATATTTAGATACAGGAAAAAAAATTATTGTAAGAAAATAAGGTACTCAAGTATTATAAGTTGTCGTATTTACAAAAGCATAAGTAATGAAATTAATTATGGCGTTAAGTATTTACAACGTCATAATTGAAGGTTTAGGCCATACAATAATAATAATTATTTTATTTATTTTTATTTTTTTTTATTTTTTTTTTATAATAATAACGCACACACTCGACATAGCCCCGCACCCGGGAAACCCTGTGTCGCGGGTGCCATGGACACACACATTGACAACCACAAATTTCTCCCGGCCCGGGAATCGAACCTGAGACCTCTACAGTGGCAGTTTACAATGTAAGGTGATAAGATAAAACATGAATTTGTTATTCATTGTATTACGTTACAAGAATAACTATTAATATAATCAAAGAAGACATAAAATAATATATTACTAAAACTAATTTATGTAACCAATTTGACACGAAACGTAATAGAAGAAATAAACAATAAGTGCTATTCTATAAACGTAGTTAAAAAAGTAATATACTAATAATATTTGTTATACTGATTAAGACCCGATCTCAAATCTTTCCAACCCTAGTGTTACACGTGTCTTCGACAAAAAGAGACGTTTAATTGTAAGATCATAATAAAAGAAAGAGACCTGTCCAAAAGACATCAACGAGCGATCAGTTTCCTTCGTAGTTTTTAGTGTAAATAACGTAGTTATAACTTAGCGGTTGAAACGTGATTCCATCTTTTTGAAAGTTTGAGGTTCTGGATGTTTTTCCATACCATTTCACGGCACTTCACTAAAATCAGCGTAACAATACAGGAATATCAGGAGGTGGTCGAAACTAAGTGATGAATTTTTGCAAAATTTCTGTGCTCCATACAAGCGCAGCAGCACGGCTTGTATGTGTGCACGCCCACCGTGCCGTGTACGGACGCACACATTTGCATAATAATGAACGGCGCACGATACGACCAGCGCTATCCAACTTAGTCTTATACTATACATTAAACATTCCACAAGGCACTCATATACGGGACGAATAGTCTTCATGATCCATCGTTTCTGACTGATAGAAATGACTTATTCGTAGTAGAAAATTTTAGTAGCATTAGCGCTCCTTGTGAAAGAGTTCGTCTAGGGAAGTACTACCACCTTATATCTGCCGCCAAGCAATGATGTGTGCATTATTGCGTTCCGGTTAGGATAGGGCATCGAGTATATAACCAGACATATATGCATCTGTTATGGAAATAGAGACGAAATGTTATTTGATGTGTTTGAAAACTATTCTGCCCAATCATTACTGTGACAACTGCGCTCCGATTGGCCAGCACGAATTCAAAACAATTGGCTGGTGCCGTCAATTGTTTCACTTCAAAACGACCAGTTTAACTTAAGCTATAATGGACGAACATTGCAAAATTACCTATGAAATGTGATTGCGTTTGTTTTGTAATTAGATGTTTTGCTGTTTTTCCCACACCGCCGAATGGAACAGCCCCCATTGTTAGAGATAATATTACAATAAATAGAGAATATTTTTGGAATATATGGAGACATAAACACTGGTCTGTTGTTGGCGCTGTAGTTTTTCAGTTCTCTAATTTGTGATTTTAGCGCAAACGAGATATAAGTGATTATATTATATTTAAAAGTGATATAAGGCCCATTTGCCTGATGAGTTGCTAGAGATGGATGGTCCCTATTTCTTGTTACACACTCGATGGGAAAGGGTAAGGGTGCTGGTGGAATTAGAGGCACATGGGACTTGTCAACTTATGTCCCATGGCAAAGGGCGCAATGGCGTTGCCCTTCAGATCTTTGCCATTTTAAAGCTCTGAGTAGCACTGCAACTGTTATGGATAGGCGTGTCGCTTACCACCAGGTACACGACTTGTGCGTCCCGTCCCTTGGTATTATATGAAAAAAGAAAAAAAAATCCGTACTATACTGGACGTCACATGGCTATGAGACATTGGGGAAAGTACTTTCAATATTGTAGATAGGGTAATTTGCTTCATGGAGTCACTTATTCATTCATTATTATTTATTCGTTTTATTTTTAAAAGTAATATTTCTATCGAGTTCTTAGGTTTTCGCGATTGTCATACATAGGATACCTATGTAATATTTCTATTTAAAGACTTCAAAGATTGCTTGCTTCATCTGGAAATCAACCGATCAAACGTGAAAAAAAATCTTGTTCTTTTACGACGGCGATCGAAATTATTACTTCGTTTAACGTCGGGGATAGTGCAATTAGCAATTACGCGTAACTAGCCAATGCACTACCTAAATTACCGAAATCGAAACTCATAATCATTGGATTATGAGTTTCGATTTCGATAATTTAGATGTTTACTGTGCAAAAATGCAAGTCGTAGCCATTGAAATAACAAAGTAATAACCTTAAATCTCTCATTTGTAAAATTTGGTTGATTTCTTCTTCTTTATTTATTAGTGGCTTGTTCTGTGTCTGTCACGTAGGTAGCCTCTACATGAGAGGAATGGATTTATTTTCAAATATAATTTTGACCCTTGCTGCTGTCTATGAGACTCGAAGCGGGTTTATCTAAAACAAAGCACACAGTTGCAATATCACAGGACAACATTATAACAACAAGGCAAAGCATAGCCTAACAAAACAGGGTTGTTAGTAAACTTTTTAGGTACATTAATGAATTAATGCAAGCAGTATAGTTATAGAAAGGGGTTATATAAGAAATAAAAAACAAATAAACAATTAGATAAAATAACGAAAAGGAAAAAACAAAAAAAAGGTAAACATTTTACAATTTGAATTGGTTTATATCCAAAAATTTTTTTAAATTTTAAAAGGGGAGGGCTTGGACATGTCGAGCATGCACTTTATGTTAGTTGGACGAGGGACATCTTGAGGGAGTAAATCGTAGCGAGAAACGTTCAGATTAGGGCAGTTAAAAAGAACATGATCTGTGGTGCCATCCTCAACGCCACACTCATAGAGAGAGGTATCCCTTATCCTGAATTTGGCAAGATGAACAGGTGTACATGCATGCCCAAGCCTTAGGCGACAGATGGTGGATACGGCCTGCTTATTAAACATTTTTTGTTTGAAAAATGTTTGGGATACATTTTTGAATCTCGTAGTAGTATTTACCTGCCCGGTTTCTAGTGTTTTGCCAATCGACCTGCCATGATTTCAGTAGATGGTCATGCGCCAGGCTGAAGAGATCGTGGTGGAAAACGTTACCATAGATTGGGGAGCCACTGGTGATAACCTGTTTAGCACATAAGTCTGCAGTCTCGTTACCGGGGACACCGCAGTGCCCTGGGATCCATGCCAGGATAATGTTAAATGATTTGAGTTGGCATCGGTACAGTACGTCTCGGATTTTCAAGATAATAGGGAACTTGTTTTTGAGGCGGAACGGATTTCCTAATATTGCCTGGAGGGAATTCTGAGAGTCACTAAAAATAATGGATTTACACAAATTATGGGATTCAGCAAACTGGATTGCCTCAAGGAGAGAGATCGCTTCTCCAGTAAACACAGTGGTTAGCGGGGGGAGTTTATAGTTAAGAAGTAGTTTGTAGGCAGGTATCCATACGGCTAATCCTACAGCACTTTGCAATTTACAGGGATCCGTGTAAATCGGGACCCAGCCTTCGTTTTTGGTACCTAATTTGGTTGAGTTCAGATATCGTGTTTCTGACGACGGTTTTGACTTTTTTGAAGACGGCGTAAAATGTCATTTGCACGGTTGCCAGTTAATTTTAAATAGTCATGTAGTAGTTGTCGACAGTTTTATCGATAAATTGTGAAAGAAGGAACATGTTGCTGAATATGTCTTAAATTGTGAATGTTACGACGCTCTAATGATTACTAATTGCGTTCTTTATTCTTATTTTGACAGTTGGCCTACTAGTATCGAAATAAATTTTTATTCAAATACATTTTAATAAAAACAGGCGGATTCGATTATCTATATTGAATTAAAATGGAAAACTTTAAAATTAGTCTCGTTTTTGTACTTTTAATAGACATAGTTTTAAATGCTGTGTATGTATACGAATTTACAAAAATTGACAATTCAAATAACCTGTGCACAGCATTTTTTTGTTTTTAATTGGGTGAATAGTGTTGCCCACTAGACTAAAGCAAATGACGCTAGACAGAAGGCTTAAAATTCGCTAGTCTCGCTAAAATTATATTTCCACTCCATATGAAAATTCCACTCTTATGGTTCTCAACATAAAGTTCATTT
>NW_020654520.1:2648354-2651535 GCF_003589595.1 Hyposmocoma kahamanoa
TCGTTACGCATTACATTCCCGTTATGCATTGCACAATAATTAACAGTTGCCACAGGCAAGCCGTTGAATCTAAATTCAACTAACTACCAACTCTCTTCCCTAGTGATGGAGTTATAGGCACTCTCACATCCCGACGCCGAAGCGTCTCTCCAATTCCCATTATTCCTACGCGACTGGATAGACCGGAGGATATCTAGCTTATCCTTTACTAGTTATCCGGATATATCAGTCGCAGTACCTTGCGACAGTGTCCGGACATAGTTTACAACCTACACACCAATACAATCCTACCATTGAGTAGAAAATATATGAGATAAAATGAAATCTTATTAAATGTTAATTATATGTAAGACGAAGCCTAATTAAAAAGGCGCCAAAAAAGTCGCTAAATTTTTCTTGTCGCTAAATAGAAACAAAATGTCGCCTATGTTGTCAAAATGTCGCTAAATTGGCAACACTGTGGACGAATAAACCGCCGATGATGATATAATATAACAAGATCGGCTATTTATTGCATAAGCGTGACCAATATTCAGTCGATAGTTGATAGAATATTTTCACTTTACGCAATAAAAAAAAAGACAGACTATATGTGATAGTACTTAGGCACTCTTCCCTTTCCAGGTGGACGATTCGGGCACAAAAGCACAAGAAGACAGGCTTCAGCAGCTCAGTGCAGGTCTTGAAAACGGCAAAGAAGAGGAAGCTGATACCGCCGCAGCGCCCATCAACGAGAGTCTTTTCCTCGATGAGGACCTGGATGAAGAGTTACAGAACCTCGATCTTGAGGATTAGGAATAGTGAGATACATAGATGTGGTTTGTGTTTGAGCAATAAGATTGTACTTTCTCTCTTAAGGCTGTCGTCCAATTAACGCCTCAGTACACCTTTCGGCTAACCCGTAATCTGTCTGAGAAGTTTAACGGATGTTTCGTAGAAACTTAGGTTTAAACGGCAACACTGTAAAATTTTGACAGTTAGTTGAAAAAATGATTTCAATAATAATAGTAAAGAGCTTTTTTTTATCAACATTGAAATAACAGTTTCGCCTGAAATAACATCTTGCAACCGTAAGATGTAATCAACATCTAGAATGGTAACACTGTCAAGTTTGATATTAAAACTTGGACTTTAATGGCAACATTCTCAAAAATGTGACAGATAACTAGTAGAAAAGTGATTTAAACGGCAATACTTTTTTTACATTCCTGTATTTAAATTCATCGTAAATAGTAATAATTATTCGAATAGTTCTGCTGTCCTGATTATTTTTATACACTGAGTTGATCAGCACTTTAAAAAAAAATCATCAACTTTATTCTTATTTATAGACAACTCACGCCTTACCAAAAAATTGACTATGCCAAAATTGTTTTTACAAAAAAAGACTTAATGGTTCCTAAGACACTCTGTATATGTAATTTCGTATTAACTACACATGTCAATCACTAGTCACATTTAACTTTCCTCAGTTAAAACTCCACATGGATGTAGTTACTGAAAAATGTTAATTTCGCAGGTGACGGTTATACAATGATGACATAAATTTGAAATAAACTGGAAATGTCACCTTTCATTTAAATAATATAATTCTTGAAAAAACATTATAACCACATACTGCCGTTTCATCTTATTATTACACTAAATTTAAGAATAGTGTTGTAATTTATGCTATTTACTAAGTTGAAAATGAAAAAGGGTAATAATTAAATAAAGAAGCATAAATAATAAAATATTTTAAATCTATATTTTGCGTATGACATAGGTTTATCTTACTGCGTTTGCAGAAAGTGTCTAACGAATATATTATCATGTAATTTCTTTAAACATTATTTTCTCTGTTTTGAGCACCTTGATGACGGCAGTATCGGAATGATCAGACTTATTAATGCGGAATCGGCTTGCGGTATTACAAAAGTTTATACTCAGGCAATAAGAGCGAAAAAGATGTCACATCTTTTTGGTTATTACTAGATGGATAAAGTTTTCCTGACCAGCTTGCGCAGCTGGAAGTTGACAGTAGTTTTTGTTAGCTCAAACATAAATCATTCAATATTTTGCTATGGTTTATTTACACATAAGAAAGGTTGTCCAGATTGTATTTTATATCAACATGTATGTACATTCGGTATGTTTTAAAACCCAACAGATACACTGCAATGTAAAAAATTGTAAAGGAATTCAGGAAGTCTATTTATTGGTCATGTCCCTTTCAACTAACTGTCGTATCTGACAAGCGGAATACTTTTTAGTGCCAAGTCGCTTCCCAAAGTCTTTAACAAACCCAGGTGACCCTGTTTTTCCACACGCAAATAAGCCCCTAGATTGTAGGCACCAGCCCGTTACAACATACTATACCATCCCATTTGATGATTTTGTTACAAGTTACAACTGAAACGACGCGTGCGTAGAGGAAAAAAATGAGGCCGTGGTTTTTTGGAATTTAATTTGAAATTTACCATGAGCTAGTCGGTGAAGGAAGATTTTGATGAAACCTGCACGTTGAAGGTTGTACCTCGGAAAAACCCGCATTGGGCCAGAGCGTGGCTGAGAGGAGGCCCGTCCCCAACAGTGGGACATGTAATTGGGTTGATGATGAGAAGACGTATGACCCCACTCAGCTTTCAAAATAGAACCATTCTTCACTGTGTCACCTTTTTTTATAGTGTTTTTTAAAATGTGACTGGGGAAATTTTGTACAGAAAATATTTTATGAAATTTGACTTCTTTTGTCCCGATTTTTTCGTCCCGTATAATAAAATGATCCCTTCATGAATTTGAGTCGATCAGCAATAAAAAAAAAGATCAAAATGCTTCACTTTTATGGCCAACTCACGCTTGACCAAAAAATTTACTATGCCGAAATTGTTTTCACGAAAAAAGACTTGCGGTTCCTAAGACAGTTTCCTTGTATCTTCTATGGTTTCGATTTCCCCATACTGTCCAATTTAAAAAACACTGTATATGAACCTCGCAAAATTATATTACTAACGTCATCAACAATTACTTTTTTCCATGACTTGTTACGAAACAATAAACTTACAACAAATAAACTGTTAAGTTTTTTGTTGCACTATCTGATAATTTTTACATCTGTAGTACGGTAGTAAGGTCCCCATCCCCGCTACTACATTTTGCATCGAACTTTTTTTGTTACCGCACAGAGTTATCACCGTTTAGA
>NW_020654520.1:2651545-2661933 GCF_003589595.1 Hyposmocoma kahamanoa
AATTGGATGAATATTAAATCTCCTTATTCTTATCCTTCCCACGGACCCGTAAAACAGAATTTTCTAACTAAAAAAGTTCTGATACTATATCCATTTTCCCTGTAGGTACGATAATTATTCGAAAATTCACTAAGCCATCGGTCGGTCGCCGGTAGTGTTACGTCTCTAGTCGCCCGCATGCTGCACTGTATTTCATCGTTACAAGTCGTTGCGAGTCGATGCGACCGCAGTCACGACATAACGCCGGCACGCTACACGAGCCCTTAAAAAGTTTGCCTAATACCAGTTACGACAGGTAGATAGGGGTGGGACGATCATTTACTCTTTTATTACTTATAACTGTACTTACCTGATTTTTAAGTTTGAACTTGTGATGAAGAAAATACATTAATTTTGTATTTGCGAGACAATTGTAAATAAAAATAATATTATAAACAATATCTTTTATTTTTAAACCAGTATAAAAATATATTATAGTACAACAACACAATAACTTATCGAAATTAGTTTATTTATTCCTGTACCTGTATCGTAAATACTATAGCAAAAAAATATTATTACTTTAAATATTATTACTAATATTTCGACTGAAAACTTGAAACCCAAGGTCATGAAATAAATAATTTAAAAAAACATTAGTACTTCCAACGTTGTCGCTAGATGGCATTGACCGAAATAATAGAAACTTCAATCTATACCAACAGATTCAATAACTTTATTCTTAAGTCTACGTGTAATTATATACGACAAGCATAATTATAAAGTATACAAAACAACCACTTTACTATATTTTTTCTGACCAACGTGTAATATTACGCATAACGTATGTAAGATCATTGAATTACGTACTGATTTCTTATATTCATGTAAGCACCGTATATATTTCATATTTATCTTTTTATATTGTATAAATTATTAGTTAATTAAAACTTTAAACCATTACACTTTCATACTAAGCCACCTCGCAGGATTGTCGATGGTAATCTTATCTATGATCTGTTGCGAGACTCCACGCGCCAACATTCTGGGCAGTACGTTGTTTATGATGTGGCAATATCCGTGTCCGCCGAAGTCGATCTACGAATACGTAGACATGCATAAGTACAATTATGAATTTTAAAAAGGCTGTGTAATTTATTTTTACGATAGGAGACAAGGCGAGTTTCTGTGGTCACACTTCAATCGATTTCATTTTTAGTTTAAGTTACTTTTGAGTTTTTTAATTCTATGTTTTACTTTGATTTCTTAGGTTTACGCGATTGCTACATATCACAAAATCGTTTTGTTGAAAAAATATTTTTGAAAAAAAAAAAGAAAAAATGTTTGAAATAACAAATATACACGGTATACATTCGAAAACATTATTTCATTTCTTTGTTATATTTTTAAGCTGGGGGCTTCAAATTTATATACAAACACTGACTCCTGTGACCAGTGGACGTCCAGCGGTTATATAGCTACCTAATATACCTATTTCAATTTTCCACTCTCATGCTCATTTTTCTTAATACTTTTGACTTGGCCTATTTGAACGACATCCTCCCTTTTTTTTGTTAATATTGCAAGAGCACTTCCGGTTGTCTATGTCCACAAAAACATAAATGGAATCCAAAGATACGCCATGTGCATAGGCTCTAAAGTAACAGCTTTATCTTAAAATTCATATCACCGTAGTGGAAACAAATGGTTTGTTTAACTCATATAGAGACAGTTCTTGCTATTAAAATACTGCTTAATTGTGAATGGCAAATTTTACAACGCCTCTAGCGGTCTTAAAAAGAAGATTTTTTCTTCACTTTTCGCGGTTATCGTTTCAGCCAGTGACAAGGTTTTTGACATTTGACTTTAAAACAAAGAAACTGATAAAAAGAAAATTTGGAAACGGGATTCATAAGTTTACTTGGTTGTCAGCGACAACTGTCACAGGATGGAAAAAAAAAACAGTAAATTCATGATAGATCAAACTGAAGTGTGAAATCTAAGACCGGTTACACACAGCGACTTAGCAGCGATGCAAACGCGATGCCGCGGCGATGCAGCCGCTAATTGTCTACATTTACACACGCCCGCGATTTTAAGCTGCGATTCAAACGATAGCAACGATACAAACTCGATACAAACGATAGCAACGATACAAACTCGATGCAAACACAATATAAGCGCGATGCGCGTTTTAAAATATTAACTAATTTATTTCTTTAACGTATTTATTAATTTCACTTTTATATTAGAATTAACAAAACAAAATAATGAGCATAAACTTATACAGATTTTTCGTCCATAATTAGTCAACATAGCGACTCTGTATCGTTGTAGTCGCGCGTTTGTACCGATGCAATAGCTTATAAATCGCAAGTGTAGCGATGCAATCGCGCATTTCACAAACGCGCGTTTGCGTCGCTGCTAAAAGTCCCCGTGTATAAACACTCTAAATCCTTTCTCTTTGTTTGAATTCCTGAAGTTCAGTTCTGTACTTAACAAGTGACTCACCAATCGATGCTTAGTATGTATATCATGTGACATCAGCACTCTGTCCTCTTTGCCCTCTCGGATCAACAAATCAATCTTGTCCAAACGCTGAGCGTCAGATGGCATGTCAGTTGTTATATTCAGTTGATAGTAGGACACTTCGACGCCGAACAGGTCGAACTGGCAATATGTGCCTAGTTCTGCAAAGTCCAGGAGCTTGGAGTCTTCGAGAAGAGTACCTTCGAAGAAGAAAAATTTAATTTTTGACAGAACTAGGGCCTGACTGAACTAGCGGATGATACAAAGTCTGCAGTCTGCGGTGGTTCTTAATATAGCACAATGCACCTGGAAGTAGCTTATATTATGCAAATAAATTAATAAAAGAAACAAATTTTTATTTGCCAAAATGGCCGCGGATATCAATTAATTCCTTTTTAATGAAATACAAGTAATCAGTTTTTTTCCTTGTAATATTATTTGAATATCGATCATGAGCTAAAATTATTTTCTGAACTTTGACAAATATACACACGTATCAAAATAAATATCACTGTGTGTTACAAACTAATTTATAAATTACCGCCTGCTAATATGGGCAGACGGCACTAATTCTAAAAATAAAGGGATAGACGCTGAATACCATTACGCTTCACTTTAAAGCGTTTTTAGCAAGATCTGTTCAACTTGTGGCAGTGGAAAAAAATGTATCTTCATCATATCTAAAATCGACCCCTCCTACGTAAAGTATCGTATGTCGAAATTGCCTAGTTTACAGGGGAGCAATTTAAAGCGTTGAATTCACTGAAATGAGCTTAACATGTTACTTTAGCATTTCTCAGTCTTATTCGGCAAATTTCGTTACTCGCATAGAGTATTATAAAATCTTAGATATCAGATGAACAACCACAATTTATTTTATATTTTGATACTAACGCGGCGGGTATGCGTCAACAAGCGGGTAAACTAACACACAGTATAAAATTATAAATTAAATTGTGGTTGGTCATTTAACCGATGTCTAGGATTTTATAACACTCTATGTGAGTAACGAGCTTTGCCTAATAAAACTGAGAAATGCTAAAGTCACGTGTTATCATTCACTCATTTCAGTGAATTCAAAACTTTAAAACGCTCCCTGTAAACTTGGCAATTTCGACATACGATACTTTACGTAGGAGGGGTCGAAATGTTGTTGTTTCCAAAAGACGATTTTACAATATTTCTTAGTTTAAAAAAATGTTCAAAGTTACCTCTTATTCTACGCTATCAACGCAAATATAACCGTAATTTACCAAGTAAAATTGATAAAATTTTGAAGAATAAGGCATTAGCCAATAATGAAAACCGTGGTTGTTTTATTTTTTCACGTTGAACCTAATTTTGGAAATAGACCCTTTTAGATGCATACGAAGGTCGGCAGTGATAGTTAAGACGTGTTGCTGGATCTTAGAGGATGGAAAAAAAATAAAAGAAAGGAGTTGCCCTGACTACGGAATGAACGTGCATACCTAAACAAAAATTTACGAACCAATGGCGGATTTTTTTTAGTGTTGTACCGTAATGTATCGAAAAGTCATTATCGACATGCAAACATTTAATTAAAGTAGATCAATATTCCATTTGGGAATATTTTAGGTTATATGGGAATGTCCGGGAATGTCACATGAAATTTTGAATTTATTGTTTTGCGTTTACAAATACTCAAATATTACGAAAAGTGAATTTACACAGAAAAAGGTGATATTTTGTAATTTGAGAGTATATAAAAAAGAGAAAACTTTGAAATATAAATCCCATACATTTCCAACCTCAAGATTCATATTTTCATAGATAATTTTTTAAACAAATTCCAAATAATGTAAGCTTTTTTGTGCATTGGTATAGAATTAATATCAATAACTGATTTAAGTGAATCTTTAATACTTCCATTTAATTTTGAAAATAAATGAAGGTAAAAAATATTATCAACAATAATATTATTATCATACGTTTACTTGCTTAAAACATGATATAACAGGAGATGTAACAAGAGACAGTTGGGTGTCATCACAGTGGGCATGGCTTAAAGCATCGATCGCTTAAGGGTATCGACCACAGACCACATAAATACTAGTAGACTGGTTAGAGGGCGGGGTCCGCGTTACCTAGCTTGTCACCAGACATAAGAGTGTCAACAGCGCGTCAGTCGTAGTTCTAATGTGATGGATTATTTTGTGGAAAAAATTGAAAAAAAAACATAGAATTGTGCAATTATATCATGTCGCGTAAGAAGCCAAAGTTTAAAAAATACTCTGGGAGTGATTTCATTTCATCAGTAAGTACTAAAACTCTGTATTTTCTAATATTTTCAACAAAACAATACTATAATTTCGAAACAAAACTATTTTCTTGCATTTCTCGGTAATAATAATATACATTGGTTGCTAGCCATCGCCGCCGTCAAAAGAACAATTTTAATGACGCTCAATGAATTGCTTGCACTAGTTTCGTATTACACTTGGTGCTGGGTCCGCGTGTTGTAATCAAATTATTCATACGTAGAAACTCTGTATTTAGAAACCCGGGTTTGGTTTAGTTCAACATTTTTTTTTATCATGCTGTACCAATGCGTAAACATAAATTGTTTACAGGTATTTCAAAGCTAACAATTTTGATTACTTAAATGTTTGATCCCAACACTAGCAATAGTTTTTTAAATTTTGAATTTAAGTAAAAAAAATATATTAATGGTAGTCTCGAAGAAATTGCTTTAAATGCCGTTTCCGTTCACGCAAGTATAAAGCTAAGCCTAGTTCAATATTCCGCTAGTTATGAAACATAATGTTGATATCAATTAAATGTCACATCCCTATCTGTACATTGTCAACTTTTTGGTTTTGTTCCCAGAAGTTTATGTTCATAGGATTCGTAGCTTTTATGTGACTACTAATAATAAAACCTTATTAGATCCAAATAAGTTTCAGTTTTTTTTACCAAAAGTTTTTTATTATTGTCTATTTTCGTTTGATAATTTATAACCAATCAAAATTATGTTATCTTAGTACTAACGTAAGATTACGTTTTCAAATGTGTGCGTGTGGCGACACCGGTTTTGATACAAATGTTGCTTGATGCTATTTCCATTCTTTTCTTTCTTCCGTGGCATCGACGCTTTTCAGCGTCATAATCAAAAAAATGTGTGAAATAAGCGCCCTCTAGTTGATCTCTTTGTTATCACTAGAAATTAGAGTAGCTTTGACTGTAGCTC
The DNA here is from genome assembly GCF_003589595.1 of Hyposmocoma kahamanoa. Taxonomy (NCBI): domain Eukaryota; kingdom Metazoa; phylum Arthropoda; class Insecta; order Lepidoptera; family Cosmopterigidae; genus Hyposmocoma; species Hyposmocoma kahamanoa. The sequence continues at coordinate 2,657,262 of NW_020654520.1, forward strand.
ATCAATGTAAAACAAATTAGTTAATATTGTGGGAGACTGATGCCTTAACTAGGCTCACAGCCTGTATTTCAGGTCACCAGGTCTCCAACCCTCGGGAATACATTTCTATGGGTAACATTAACGCAATAATTAAGCTTTACTCAATGCGGCATGAGTGAGATAAATACTATTTGAAAATTAACTAATTAAAGTTAAAAAAGTTAAAAGTTAAAAGTATAAAAGTCTAGAATCTAAGAGTTAATAGGGTTAGTACTTTGAGCGCGCGCGAGTGTTGTATGTGGTGTGGTGTGAGCGTGTTTGAGTACGTGTGCTTGTGTGTGTCTGTGTGAAAGATGTTACACTATGTATTCGTACTTTTTTTTAAATTAGCTATTTGGTAAATATCCGGCTAGGCTGTCTAGTATCGCAATTAGCAATCCTCTTGTGTCAATGGTCCATGTCTTTAAAATGAATAATATATGACATATTGTATGATTTTTCATGAAATTGTATAAAACAAAACTCACGGTCCAAATGTGACATGACAGCCTTGTCTTTCTGCCCGCCAGCCTCGAGGTACAATCGTATGATCTCAAACGGCGCGTCTGGCTCTCTATGTGGATGGAAGCTCACCCCGCAGCCTAGCTGGGCTTGAAGCTCGCCTGCTGATCGTATTGCTCGCCGTTCAAAGTCTGGGCAGAGTTTGGAAAATTAGATCTTTATTGACAAGTTGTAATTTCATCACAAAATAACAAATCTGTGTTAAATTATATCTACCATATTAAAAACGCACACTGTTATGTTACATATTTTACTGAATAAATAAATAAATGTGGATGTCAAAGATATTAACGTAAATTAGTTCTACCATTGTTGAGGTTTACAACTATAATCTATGATCAGATAAGCTACAGCACACCATACATAAATAACTGGGTGTCAAGCAGTGCTGCGACTCTGCTGTTTTTTATATTACATATTTTTCTGTTATGTATGTGTGTCTGTAGATCCAAACAAACGTTTTATCTATCTATAATGTAACAGTAAATTAATTTACATAGCTTCTGCATTCTTACTTGGTAGACCAAAATCCATGGTAGTGTCCGATTGAGCTCTATGTTGTTTCTATTTATAATATTTGAAATAAATATTTTATATGATAAATGTGAACAAATGTATTTTTACCAAGAGCAACCCCTAGAAATTAACTTAATGTGGGGTATCGAAGTGTATTTGCTTACCTACTACGAAAAAAATTTATGTATATATGTATTTTTTGAAGAGGTATATACCTGCTGTATTTCACATCTCCACTAAATAACAACTTCTTTACTTCGTTTTATTGGATAATGGGCCCAAGGATCTAAAAGTAATTTATCAAAATCGACAAACAAAGGAAAGTCCATAAAACAATTATTAAGTTTTTGTGCAATCTCAGGGTAAATATCACAGATAATACACTAGAATAATAATAATAATAACGTACACACTCCGCATAGCCCCGCACTAGGGAAACCGTGTGTCACGGGTGCCATAGACACACACATAGACAACCACAAATTACACCCAAACACACGAGGGAAATAAATGTAGGCCATTCAAATATTTCTCCCGACCCGGGAATCGAACCTGGAACCTCTGCGTGGCAGTCCGGCACGGTAACCGTTTGGCCACAGAGGCAGTTCAGTGTAAAAATATTGGCAAAGATTTAAATGAATAGCGTTCTACTGTGCATTCTATATGACAAAATACTCTCAGAATGATGTGTCTTGTTCAGATAAGGTTGTGGCCAAATGTTGTTTGTCTATGCCTATAAATAATGTAAATGAATAATTGTCTTTTCTTTAGATGTGTAATAATCGACTAAATAGCCTTTATTAAACGAGTGAAAGTCATTTGTGTAAGCTTATCACTTCTTGTCCTAAAGAAGATTGTCTTATAAAAAGCACTTTTACTTTGTAACTTAATTTTCGCAAAAAACATGATTAGTAACTTACCTCTCAAAGGCCAAACGCTGGCAATTTCTCCCATAAAACCAGCTTTAATATTAACATCACCAGCACACCCCTTGGTCAGCTCCTTCAACATGTGTTCATACATCTGCTCCCCACTAATATTCAGCAAGTTTCTGTCTTGTACGTCTTCTATGTAGTATCCAGTGCCAGCGACGATATGTACTCCAGTTTCTTGAGATATATATTTGTAGAATTTTACATCTCTATGCAGACCTTCCGTTGAGTTTTCTACTATAGTTCCTGAAAGAGTACATGGGCATGGTAATTATTAGGGAAGAAAAAATGCCAATAGCACTTCCGTTGTTTTGCCTCGAATACTATCAGAATCGCTGTCGCCAAAACTTACGCATACATGGGTTTAAAGACCAATCAAAAAAAATCTTATTCTGGAATGTTAATCTAATTTTAAATTCACCCTGCATATCGCATGTATTGCAAGTTCCGACCGCGACGTTTTGATTTTATTTTGAAATTTCAATCAATGTGCGCCATCCAGCGGTCAATAGCTGAACGACGGCAACGCCGACACCTGTAAACAGCGTCGAAAATTCGATGTTTACTTAGTTCACCAAAAAAGAAGTGACCACATGGCAGCAGTAGCTATACTTCCGTTTCTTATAACATTTTTTTCCGATAAACAGAAAATATATTAAAACGAAATAAAATAAGACTTAACGATGATATGAACACCACTACGAATAATATCACAGGTGTAACTACTATTTTTGCACTCCAAAGTAGCAAAATAAGGAATTTTTGTACAATTTGCGAGGTTTCGCGGAAGCGAGATAATTAACACGACCATGACGTACATAGAAAGCGAAAATGGCGGACTGAGCTCAAGTATGTGGATCTGCGCGTACTGTTGGCATAGATGCCACGCCCACAAAACACTTTTACTGTATTTGCTGTTCTGTGGTAATTAATTATGTATGTTGTAAATTCTGATGTAATAAGGTGCCTTTGATTTGGCGTAAGTAGTTAGTGCCGTCAATTTATAATAATTTAATCATCATTATCTTCAGCCTATCATTGTAGTCCATTGCTAGAATCTACTTCCAGCATAATGCAATCAATTTTCAACCTATAATAGTGACACAGTGTATATGTGAATAGTACCACATTTTTCATAGCCCCTAATTAGAAAATAGTTCACCCTAAAGAGGTCTCCATAACTTCTAGAGTTTAATACATACCTCCACCACACCTTTTATATTCCTTTACATCATTCAATACTGCGATTCGTGAGCTCTCATCATTCAGTACTAGATTGTACTCAGAGCTGTATGGATATTGTTTCAGGTAGCCCACTTTCTCCAATGAGAAGCCAGAGTTAAACTTATTTGCGATGATATGTGGTGGCTGGCGGTAGAAATGTGTAAATTCCATTGCCAAGTGCTCGTGAGTGAGTGTTCGGCCCACATCTGCTGGTTTGATGGGGCCCAAAACTGTGAACAGAGTAGTTGGCTACTTTGTAACATTTATGGAAAAATACAAAATTAAATTCAACCCCAAAATTAGTTTCCAATCGATATTGTTAGTTCATTTCTATAAATCTTACTCAGAAATATTGTCGCTTTCTTGAAATATTAATATAAATTTCCCATTGAAATTTGTAGTCTGATATGCCGTTGTCCGTACCTCACTAGTGGTCACATTCAATTTCAAAGAATATATTCCACCTCTAAAGGAAGCAAATTAAGGGATGAATCCGGTGTATTGGACGTCACCCATTTTCTATTAGCCGTTTTATGCTATCTGAACAAATAAAATATTACTATGATATTAAAGCAAGTGGAAGTCCATGCTTTCTGCCTACCCCAGTGAGAGACAGGTGTGATAATTTATATTCTTAATTAATTCAATGATTAGCCATTAAGTTAGTAAAATTTATGTCTCCTAATACCATTTATTTTTCATTTTAGCCAATCGGGTATAACATACTATGTAGCCAAATTGATTAAATTCTAATTTATATAAAGGGTCCAATTGCGTTGTAGGTCCAACGTAAGTCTTACGAATTGTTCAATATTATCATAAATAACACCTCATTTGTTAATACAATTTGTTGACATAGTACGTTTTGAAACAGAAAACTTAAATTAACAATTTATATCCTTACCGGTTTGTACTTTTCCCGTCATTACTCAGTCGCAATAGAATAACAACTGATTTATTGAGCAATAAATGTAAATAAATGTGCTTGAAAATTAAATGATAACACTTAGTAAATAAAGCGGAGTGCAAAATAAATTAAGCAAACAAACATAGACCATTATCACAAACTACTAATACAAGACCATTATCAAAAAAGTAATAATTGATAAGGCAAACCAAAGAGATTTTGGCATCAAGCCATACAGCCTATACTTCATAATACCTTTTATTAAACTTCACTTTGGTTTCATTTTTCATTTAGGTTTTCAAGTGGTTTTCAATTGATATGACATCAAAAGTGAAAATGATGTAACTGTAAATAGGCTCACAAGTTTTCTTTAAGACGGAAAAAAGAAAAAGAAGTTTTGCTTGAGCGTTGATTCAAGTCTTAAGCAATTCGTTTAGTCTTAAATAGTACTTAGTGCTGTCCTCGGCTGAACTACACTCAAGTTTTCACTTAAGTTTGAGTTGGGATTCTTCTTCTTCTTCTTTATTAGTGGCTTGTTTTGTGACTTTCACAA
>NW_020654520.1:2662333-2711663 GCF_003589595.1 Hyposmocoma kahamanoa
AATGGTGTTTTCAAGTGTAATATTTTACTAATGGAATAAATGATTATTTGACTTTGACCAACTAGAATGTTATAATTTAAACTTAAGTTAAAATCTGGGTAGTTTCAATAATACAAGCTTTGTTTTGTTGATAGGTATTTCCAGTGCTTGTGTTGCCAGTGCAATCCTGACTTGAGCATTGAATAGAGTTCTAGAATACGACCCTAAATGCCTATAAAATAACTAATGGACTGAAGTCTTGGCGTATGGCGTCTTTTTGAACTTAAAAAAATAATAAAAGAAAATTTACTGAGACCTGGCTGTATGGTTTAGATCTTTTCTTCTACGGAAAGAATGAAAAAAAAAACAACAATCAATACTTTGTTTTCTTCAATGTAGGTATTTGATTTGTGTTGGTCGACGAAGTTTTCAGAAGTTTTGTGAAAAAATGTCTACGTCGTCGTCAAGTGATGAGTTAGATAGTAATTTAATGTTGCCAGAAACTAGTAATACACCGAAAATCATTAATGAAAACCTTCTACCTTCAAAATCAAAGCAAAGATATATCGCCACTTACGACAGCTTCGTGCAGTGGAAAATTAACAAAAAAGCTAATACATTTTCTGAGGATGTTTTTCTGGCGTACTTTGGTGAATTGGCTGAGAAATACAAACCATCATCTTTATGGGCTATCTATTCAATGTTGAAGACCACTCTGATGACGAAACACTGTGTCAATATTAAGAATTACGCTAACTTGATGGCTTTTCTGAGGAAAAAGTCTGATGGATTTATAAGTAAAAAATCCAAGGTTCTGTCTGCGGAACATGTTGAAAAATTCCTAAATGATGCTCCAGACGCTAAATATTTAGCCACTAAGGTTTGTTTGTTTTGTATATATTATAAAAAATGTATACAAATTGTACATATAAAAAAAATACAATTCAAATGTACGAAATTCAAACGTGTCAAGGAACACTTTCTTAACTGATATTTTTCGTCTTTTCTGCACTATCTCCCCATTCATTTCCTGTTTTTTTATTTATTTTCTTCCTTCAAAATTATTTAAGTGTTTGATATTATTATTTATTTTTATATATTAATAATATATATATGTATTTATCAGTATTCCATGTACACATATATTTATTAGCACTTGTTATGTAGCATATGTACAAAGATATTCTTTTTCAATTGGTCCTCCTGTTGCATATTAACTTATTATTTTTATAATCAGGTTACTATTCTACACCACCATGGTAATTATATGTGCAATAAAGATTGTTTCATTCATCATTGATTCAAAATTCATTTTGCTGTTTCGTATGCATCTAAGGTGAGCCCGTATTTTAATTACAGGTTGCACTTATATTTGGAATAACTGGTTCATGCCGGCGTCAAGAACTAGCCGATATAACTGTAAATGATATAGAACAACACAATGAAATGTTGCTTATTAAGATTCCTAAAACAAAGAATAAGATTCCCAGATCATTCACAATACAGGGCAAATTTTACAAAATTGTGAAAAAATATGAATCCCTACGGTCAAAGAAAGGGAATAGTAACCGGTTTTTTCAACATTTCCAAAACGGAAAGTGTACATCCCAACTTATCGGCAAAAATAAATTTGGTAGTATGCCCAAGGAAATTGCAGAATATCTAAATCTCTCAGATGCCAAGTTGTACACTGGACACAGTTATCGCAGAACTGCGACATTGCTTGCTGATTCTGGAGTTGACATTATGGGTTTAAATTGGCATGGAGGTTGTAAATCTAGCAATATTGCTGAAGGATATGTTGAAGCTTCCATAGACAATAAAAGTACTGACATTCAAATTTCAGATTCCATTTTGAGGTCAAGTGAGAATGTAGATTCAATGCCACAACCTTCCACTCCATTTACAAGTGAAGAGTTGTTTTCCCTCCCGTCTAGTAAATCTAGCAATCTTGCTGAAGGATATGTTGAAGCTTCCATAGACAATAAAAATATTGACATTCAATTTTCAGATTCTATGTTGAGGTCAAGTGAGAAAGTAGAGTCAATGTCACGACCTTCCACTCCATATACAGGTGAAGAGTTATTTCCCCTCCCGTCTACATCTTTCCCAAAAGTAGAGATAGACCCGCAGAAAAGCCCACTATCAGAATCGCATCCAACGCCACCTGATACAAATACTTTGCATTCCGCTGAACTTAATGTCAACAATAATTTAACACAAACCATTAAACTTCCAGGAAAGAATGTTACTTTAAATTTAACCAATTGTAACGTCACTTTAAATTTTAGTCATTAATGAAAATTTTGTAAATATAATATGAGAAAATTATAATGTATTTATTTACTCATGGAGTGGGTTTAGACGGAACTGAATGGAACGGTTATTTGCAGGGAGAAAAAAAAACAATGGAGAAAGAAAGAAAAAAGGCCCTATCAGAACTGTTGTTGCCAAATGTCACACTTACATAATGTTAAACACAATCTTAATTATGATTGGTCGTAGTTTCTAATTTAAAAAGATTTAACAATTCTGAACTGTTAATATATTTAAACTTTACCTTGTTAGCATAATGGTTCAATACCTATTTATTACAACTTGCGACGTTTTGCTTTTATGATTGAAATTTCATTCAACGTGCTGTTTTCTAGCGGCAATAGGTAAAAGACAAAACGATTAACGTTCTCAAAAATAATCGCAGTACAGAGTACTAAAAAACCGACCTCAAAAGTTCGGGGAATTACATCTATTTGCCAAGTTTTATTGCAATCCGTTACCGGAAAGTTCTCGAACTACGAATATTTTCTTCAAATTGAAATAGACCTGGGCCCTTACCATGAATTCTTATCGTGATTCAGTTTAGGACCTAAAATGAATCGTTGTGAGACAGCGCCACGTAAATTGTATATCACTATCCCGCTTTTTTGTCGTTACGAACTGTATAGGTTATAGGTGAACTGTAATAAGATTTCATGGTAAGGCCGTACAGGGGTACGAGATATCTTTCCAACAAAAAAAGAATCATTAAAATCGGTTAACAGTTATCGCTTAACATGCATAAAAAAATCTGCAGATTTTATTTTAACAAATGGCGGGTTTTAATAATTACATTTTTTACACGAATTAATTTTTAGTTTCTGTATATTACGTTCTGCGTTTCTCGACTTGTTATCATTAAGCTGATGGCTCTGAAAGCAATGCTTTATAAATAAATAATAATAACATGCATAAATAAAACCAGTCGAATTCGAAAACGTCCTCCTTTTTTTAAAGTCAGTTAAAAATTCGATCATATATTTTATATATTTTACTTTCGTGTCTTATTACAAAACAAAACCATGGATTATATTAATATCACAGGATCATATGAATATCATTTTTGCTCTCCAAAGTAGCAAAGTAAGACTTTCCACGATTTTCAAAGTTTTGCGCGAAATAATTGACACGATCATAGCTTATAAAGCAAAATTGGCGGATTAAGATCAAGTATGCACAACTCCACATTTTGTTGGCATACGCAGCGCGCCCACTATTATAAGCACTTCTATAAAACTGTGTTAATTGTGCTGTGGTTACTTGCACAGGTTGGTTTTAATCACATTTAATGTTGGGTGGTTTCAATACATTTTGTCGGCGACATAAAGTAGTGCAGCAACGATTTTGATGTTTGGTTAGGTAGTATTTTGATTTATCTGGTTGGATTGTAATAAGTGTTTTCTTGTTGTATTTATTATTTTTATAATGGGTGCGACATGTTCAATAATGATCATGACCTAAATAAATAAAGCCTAATACTAAATTTTTTAAACTTCCGCACAAATGTGATGAAAAATAATTCTACACACGGGCGGAACAGCAATTACAAACGTTTCGGCTATTAAAGGACATTTAACTGTCCCTTTGTTCGTAATTGTCTACTTACCGCTTTCGTGACAGCACTATTCCCTGTTTTATATATCTCTCGAGGCGTAAAGCTCATTGCACGTGAAAGCCATTATAGTCCCAAAGCGGGCACAGTCCACTCACAGTAAGTAGTTCCCACAAAGACCCAACGTGGATTGAAAATTTCACCCATCATTATTTTTATTATATTATGTACTTTGCAGATGTGTGCAGGTACGCTCACGATGTTTTCGAAAAGCTCAAGGTAAATTTAAAATTAAATTGCAGATTCAAACTCACACACGCCCTCTGTTTGCGAGGCAGTACGTCAAACCATATTTAGGGAATAGCACCAACATGATCTTAGATTATTGGCTACATAGACCAAATAAAATTGGCTGCCACTGCTATTTTTCCCTTGGCATTATTAAGTTTATTGTTCATGAGCATAATTAAAGAAAATTTAAAGCGTTGAATGTTAAACTTGTCACTATAGAAACGCATAAACAAAAATAAATTAATGTCGTCACTTCACAATAAATCGGTAAGAAAATTGTGTTGTTACTGTTTTTCTTTGGAATCACTCAGTTTACGCTGTCGAAGATGCCCATTTTGGTGAAAGACTACACTTGGATACAATCTCCTAAAGTTATAAGTATAAGGATCCCTATAAGTCCCGTAAATCACGAAAAAGTGGATGTGTTTATCACCGATTGGTACGCGAAGGCTAATTTCAGTCCTTTTCTTTTTGAAATATTCTTACTACACGAAATAGATAGTAAGAAAAGTTCTTGTATTGTCAAGGAAGATTTGATATCGTTGGAGTTATTTAAAAAAGAAGAACAGGAATGGGAGAGTTTAGAAAAGGAATTAACAAAACCAGAAAAAATGAAAATCAAGGAAGAAGTTCTAAAAAAATGTCAAGAAGAGGCAAACAAAGAAGCCGAAGATAAAAGGATACAAAAAACTCAATTGGACAGGCATGCCGTTCAAAGAGCAATGGACGTGGATGCAAGACAACATGAAATAATGGATAAACGTAGAAATGATGAAAGGGACAAAGCTATGACTGCTTTAGAAGAATGGAGATTTAATACTGCTGAAAAGGAATCGTTAAAAGTAATCGAAAATAATATAAATGTACCTCTGAAATTAGAGCCTAGAGATTCGGGTGTCAAGATTGTAGAGCTCGATAGTTCTTCGGATGAAGAAACGAAAAAACCCACAAAGGTGGCTCCTCCAGTTAGAAGACCACCACCGAAGACCATAGTAAAGTCAGAATATGTTGATAAAACGAAGGATAAATTAAATAGAAGAGTACTTCCGAAGCTAAGAAGTACTGCAGAGATTAAAATTACGCATACTCCTAGGACGTTTCCGACGCCCAGTAGAGAGTCAACTGCCGAAGAGGAAGCGGTTTGGTTGAAAAATGTTACTTTGGCGCGTAGGGCTACAGGTAATTCATATATCTTACTTTAAAAGGCGTCTTCGCTAAGAAAATATTCTTTTGACTTTATTATGGCTTCTTAAAATTTTTTAACAAGATACAAATGAACATCGTCATGTTAGCTTATAGGTAGGTACTCTTTATACTTTGTAATGTAGGCTACTGAGTAAATTGACACATGGTCAAATTCGCATGGTTATGGATTTGTTTTAAATAGCAAAAAACAGAGCACAAAATTTTCTTTTAAAACAGCTAAAATTAATTAACGTGCTCGACTTACCGGGACATACCCTAACGATGCATAGCTGAAATATCAATATTCTAAGTTTGGGTTATGATTTTTTTATGATATCTCAAACAATTATTTTGTCACGTAGCCGTGTTTTAGTTAGTGGACGGCAGACATGATACATGACAAAAATGTCTGTGCTACTAGTTTCCTAAATTGTTTGTCTTTATCTTGGTTTTTACTAGATTTTTAATATTTCTCTCTTTAACTGACGTTCGTGTGATTCTTCATGTAGTTTATCTATGGCGCTATGCGAATGAGGACAAATATCACCTACTTGTAGGATTCGTCTTTAGTTCCGCAAACCACCGCTAGATGGCATTGACCCGTTTGACGCAATTTCTGAATCGCGGTGTTAAGATTTTCCCTCGGTGAATGACGTTCGCCCATACATTTGGTGAACTCATACTTACCTGGCACAGGGGATACCGTGATCAAGTAGGCGGTTCCCCCAGGGCGAGGCTTTTCCATTGCACTGCGGTTGAGCTGACCCCTGCGATTATCCCTAATGTGGATAACTCGGGTGCGTAATTTTTGATAGTGGGGACTGCGTACGCGCTGTCCCCTCCATAAATTGATATCATTATTAGTCTACAACTGTTATGGCGACTTGCTAGATGTAGATAATATACTTTGAAACTGATATTACCTTCTCATAGCAGGTTTCGTAAGCGAGGATCTGCGACCTGAAGAACAAGATCCTCAATGGTGCAAGGACAAGGGAGATGAATTTTTTCGCAACGGAAATTTCCTTGGCGCCATCAGTGCTTACACACACGGCATTTCACTATCTGACAAACTACCAAGCTTGTATGCTAACCGCGCCGCTACCCATTTTGCGCTTGGCAATTTTAATAAATGTGTAAGTGAATCTTTTTTGTGTACAGACACTAAGTAAACAGTAGAAAATTATAGCTTTTTTATAAAATAGAACAGACTTCTAAAGTTTGTGGAATTACATCAATTTGCCAAGTTTTATTGAAACCGAAAAGTACACGAAACCGGATTCATCCCCTACTTTACCACCCTAAAGAGGAGAAATATTTTCTTCAAATTGAAATGGGACCAATACTGAGGTATATATACTCTATCCAACAAAAAAATAATCATCAAAATCGGTTCACAAATAATCCGTCGTCAGAGTCACATACATATAAAAAAGTGTAATAGACAACCTCCTTCATTTTGAAGTCGGTTAATAACTTCAGATAACTCTAAACTTGCGTATCGGAGAATTCTACGTTGGATTTCTAAATGTTGATGAAGGCTGCATTGCAGCAATGCAGCCTTCATCAACATTTAGAAGTCAAGATGATTTTCGTTTCGATAATGCACTTTTGTATTTCACAGATGGGGGACTGCTCCACTGCCATAGACCTCATGAAACCAGAATGCGAAGGCAACAGACGCAGTCGAGCTAAGTGTGTAGCTCGCCGCGCCGCCGCTCTCGCGCGTGTCGGAATGTTGAACAAGGCCATAGACGAAATGAAAGCAGCGGCGAAATTGCTGCCCGAAGACGATACGCTCAAGAAGGATATTTATGATATGGAGAGGGCTTGGGAACAGAATCCCGATTCCGATTAATGGATTACTTTCAAGTTTATCACAGTTAGAGTCGATTTCTACAACACTCAAGCTTAGCACTATCTAGAGTCAAATTTGAAGATTTTGAAGCGTCGAAATTATTCGACTGTATGGACATGTGTGGCGCTGCGTGAAATGTTGTAAACAAAAGATTTTAAATGGCTTTGACTTAGTCAGTGACAATTTTTATTTTATGAAATGAAGCCAAATATTATTTGACATATACACAGTATTTTCAGAGCACTAAAGTTATTCATCATGAATTATTTAAAACCTCGCTATGTGTAACAGAAATATTTATAGTAATAGGAATAAAATTAATAGTACATTTATAATTGAATTTCCATTTCATTCTTCTAATATTACTATTTTTTTCGATAATCCAAGATCGTGTATAAGGGCCTGTGGTGAGGGATCTCTACCGCGGAACCTCCTGAAAACCTCACTAGGGTGACAACTGCCGCCATATGCCAAGAACGTGTCTTTATATCTCTTGCCAACAGCAAGAATATCTTCATTTCCCTGTCTAGCCTCTTCAAATGCACTGTAAATGTCGGCCGCGATCATCTTGGACCATAAATGGCAGTAATATGCGGCTCCCCATTCTTCAGAAAAAATTTTAGTGAACGAAAGCGGATGTGAGTCAAATTTGTCAAATGGCAATGTGTGGTATTTTGGCCATAGTTCCCTCACAATGTCTCTCCAAAACTTTTTTGTAGAATGTAATTCAAAGTCTAGTCGTGACAAGTATAATTCCTTGGACAAATGGTATCCAGACATATGTCGCCTTACATTTCGCAAATGCTTCACTATTTCTTCTGGTAGTGGTTCTTGCGTTTTGTAGTGACCACTTACTGCTTGTATAGTGTGAGGATCATAAAGCCAGTGCACCATTACCTGACCGCATACCTCTGCAGCGTCCCACTCAACATTTGAAAGTCCAGCCACTTCAGAATAGTTTGCTTTTGTTAACAGATGGCGCAAAGAGTGCCCAAATCTGTTGAATAGATGTCTAACATCAGTGAAGGTTAATAAGGAAGGAACTCCTTCAGTTGGAGCTTGGAAATTGAAGATCAATGCAGACAACGGCTGTGTCCCTGCAGAAGTGCATTTGTTCCTCATGGAAATGTGCCATCCTGCATCATCGTAAACGCGAATCTTTTCGTCAACACGCGCGTAAGGATCGAGATAAAATCCAGCAATCGGATTGTTGCTAGATTCATCAAATACATCATAAAACTTCACATCTTTGTGCCATGTGTGCACATTTGGACGTTCAACAATCTCAATTTTGAATAAAGTGCTACACAAGTTAAATAGGCTATTGATTATTTTTGGCAAGGGGAAATATTCACGAATTTTATTTTCATCAAAGTTGTAAAGTGACCACTTTTGCTTTCTTTGCCAGTATGGAATATCCCAAAGTTCCAGTTTGTCATCAAAACCTCTCTCTTGGGCAAATTGTTGCAACACTTCTAATTCAACATCTTGCATGGGGCGCGCAAACTCCAGTAAACTTTCAAGAATATTGGTAACATTCTCCATAGATCCTGCCATTTTGGTCTCCATGCTCATGTCCACAAATGTGTCAAAACCCAATATCTGGGCTTGTTCATGTCTTAGACTTCTGATTTTCTCCAAGTTTGTGCTTGTTTCAAGATCCTTGTTGCCATATCCTGAGCATCGTTGAATCTGAGCCTGCCACGCATTCCACCGCAAGTCTCTGTCAGGGCAATACTGCATGAATGGTTCATAAATGTGTGGCTGTAAAGAGACTTTCCAAGGACCTTTACTAGCATCATTGTTTACTGACATGGCTTTAGCCAAGCTTGCAGGGAACTCTCTCATGAACTGACTGTTGTCTATAGTGCTGGTGAAGACTTTAGTGGCAACATTCACTTTCTCGCGGAAGGTTTGCCTCTCCTTCTGCAATGCAGCTAAGTTAGTGTTAAGTCTGTCCTTTTTGATACCTTTAATATCAAGTCCATTTAGCTTGCCTTCCAAAATATATTTGTCTAATAGCCTTTGTTCTTCATCTGTGAGTTTTTTCATACGATTTTTTTCATCTACAGCAGCTTTGAAGATGGGGACACTGTGGAACTTAGTACATCTAGCTTTATGTGCTCTTTCATGGATCTGAATGTATGACTTTGTGGGCATTAGTGAACTGTTACCCAGGTACAAAGTTTTGGCTACACCCCATGTTAACTCAAGTTGACTGTCTAGCTTTTCTAAAGGTTTGAAAACATCATTGAAAGCATTTTTGCTGTTGAAAGCAGATTGTTCTATCTGACCCACGCCATTTTCATACTCTAAACTTTGCTTACTGACAGCAGCTATACATTTTTCAATCGTAATGGCATTAAATTCTGGGAGGCCTGTTTCTGTAAGAAGCAAATTTTGATCTCCATCTTCACCTATTTCAGGAATCCTGGAACATTAGGAAAGAGAATATTAGTGACTGAAATTGAGATATTGAGTTCTTAGGTTTTTGCCATGGCTACACATAGGAAATTAAACTTTCTTTTTTGCTTTTGGATCAAAATCATGGGTTGATGACTACCATCTCAGTCAACTGTCGCTTTTAAAATATATTTTTAACCTAATAATATATTTCAGTGGGACCATTGACTTACAAAAGTGGGACTATAATATTTAAAAGAAGAAGAACCTAATAAGAGGATATTTCATTAACCCTTTATTAGCTCAAATTTCATTTTTTATTCTGCCAATATCACTTAACATAACATTTAGGAGGCTGCTGAGATTCCTGGAGGAGCTTGGGTGGCACGAGTAGGACCCTGCACCCACCACACGCAAAATAGGCGCTTTGTCGTCGAGTTGCGGATACCAGCCCGTTGCACCAAGTACCAAGATCACTTAATATCCTACATCAGCGAGAATACCTTTCGTCATCCTCCATTTAACCCGGACAAAGACACTAAGGTGGACACTTATTTACGAAGCCCTGGTCTTAATTGTATCCTTAAATAGGACTAATGACTTTGACATGTTCAATATTATTATTATTATTATTAGGGTGGCTTCATTCAGGGCCTATGCATCCCCTCATCACTGCGACCATTGACTGATCTATTGTAATCACCACTAATTACAGTCGTACGCCCATCAGGGGGTAGCATTAGGTGAGTAGATGAACAGGAGTTTCATCCGCCTTGTGGCAGAATCTACATTCACTATTCTCTCTCTGCTCAATATTTGACATTGCTTGTTTAAGCCATAATGACCTGTTAAGGTTCTAGTGAGCAGTCTTAAGCTATTTCTGTCCAATGACAGAGCTTCTCTTCAGTGTTTGGCACTATAGGCAGATATCAGGGCTTTTGAATGAGAGGTGTGTGCTCTCATTTAGCAGAGTGAGACATGTTCAATAACACTGAATCAAAATTTCTAACATGGTTACTATTCGAGACCGCCACCACCACACACACACACCACAATTCTGCAGATTACTTTTAGCAGGTACTTGATTTGACCCTTACATGACTATGACTTCCACGTTTAGTTATAAGTACTGTCTGTCTAAGTTGTACAAAATAAATAAATAAATAAAACTGTGACCATGGGACTAGTAAAGAGCCCAGCAGGGCTAGCACAACAACAAGGCGCGATTTGCGCGACAGCGACATAAGTAAGCCGGAAAGTGCTATCTCTTGATCCGAGTAAGTTTCGAGAAAATCAATTTTTTGTAAATTGTATTTTCCGCACCTTCTAAAATAAAATCTTTTTGATGATGTTAAAACTTATTTATGCATATTTTTGACTAATAGATTTATTGACATACCTAAATTATCCATGAATTATTACCATGCCAGTACCATTATACCTATTTTGTGAAAAACCACTATTTTTATTACAAAGAAAGGTTTCAAAAATTGAGATTATACCATTAGATGTGAAATTATTATAGTTATTGAATGGTATAAATAAACTAAAAGGGTGTATCTCAGAGATAGGGCCTTTCGGCTGAGCAGGTATACGAGATCCAATAACAGTAACTCGCGCTAATCGCGCCCTACAGACCATTGGTTTGTGTGATAAGCAAATATAGGGGGATTTAGATGCGAAATAGAAATTATATTAAAATCTTATAATAAAGAAATTTGTTGCGAATACAACGCATAGAGAAAAATTTTGCGCACCATATAACCATCATTTCATTACAAATTTTAGGCTATAAATATGATATATTTTTCGACGCAACATTAGAACATATATTGCAATTCTGGTAAAGTAATTTTAACAGAACATTTCACTAGTCCATGTGTTGTGCAGAAATTAGGTTATCATTGATAAATTTGACGAAAAAATGTGGAGTTTCTGTACATTACGAGATAAAATAAGTGAATCAATGATACTTACAAAACAACGTATCCCGCATTTCGCGTACTCTGGTAAAACTGCTTTTTTACATGTCTCGCTATTACGCTAGTGCGTAAAAACGATAAAGCCATAATTTAAACGGCAAATATTGTTTAATATAGTAAAATTATTTCATAATCCGTACTAAAACCGCACATATGATTGTGACAAGTGACATTTAGAAACCAGAGATAACAACGTGACTTTTAGCGGTAAAAGCGTTTCAGTCCAGACGTAATAAAAATTATGATCATTTTAAACTTATTTTAAACATAAGATCATGGTTTTAAGCAATGCTTATAAAATAAATGAAAACAATGATCATGGATAGAGATCAATCATTTCAAGATCAATTACATAACAAAGTAAGAAATAAAACACGCAAGTCATCTAAAATATTATTTTAATGTGTCGTGTGTTACTTTACATCGTATTAATTATTTTTCTCTACCGCCGTAGTTACATTTTCTAGCGTTACACTTATCATCTCACAAGAACACCGAGCAATACAAGCGGTACAGTCACGTTCTCTTTCCGTTTCACGCACCTTTGCAGGCTTGATTTCTTTTACTGGCGGATTGCAGCAAAAATCCATATCGAGGCCCATTTTTTCACCATCTTCCAATGTTTGGGGTAAATGTTGATTTAATGTTTCTGGAAGAAGGAGACTGGCTATACCTCCGGCTACTAGTAAGCCTCCCATTATGATCAGAGGTAAGACCATGATGTCAGAGCCCTGAAAAAAAAAACAAGCTAAATACTTACGAATTTCGGAAATACTATGAAATATAATATATAATTTAAAATCTTTCGGATTAGATAGCTCTATATGTATATTAATTAAATACCACTGACTGTAATGATTGTTCACATAAGCGACAATTCTGTGCCCTCGACTTACCAAATAGTTGACAAGCGGTATGAAGATAGGGCCCAGCATTCCAAGAACAGAGCTTAAGCTCATACCCAATCCTCGAACGACAGTTGGGTAAAGTTCTGACGCCATTAAAGGAAGAACGACGAATGATGAAGATATACCCATCTTGCCGACACAGTACAGCGCTAAAGTCACGTTAGTTTCTGGAATAAAGAATTAAATTAAAATTTTAGGTTTCTTTTACTAAGATTTTTTTTCTGTTATCTTGTAGTTATCTAGTCGGTTTATTGAGAGGATCACATTTCCGCCAGCTGGAGATCGTACCAGCTAATGCGAGTAAAAAAAGAACTCGTCAGTCAAACTTACATGTGGAAAGTAACCTCAGTAGTTTTATGATTATTTTCGAACCGAGAATTACATATTTCACCATTTTTGATACTTTTTTGTCACGTCTCGGTGTCGTTGTACTCACTCGAATTCAAGATGGGGACTGATCTCACTGTTGCCTGCAGACAACAGTGACAACAGTGCCATGGGTACCGCTTGAAGGCGCAGATTGCGCATGTATTATTAATTACAAGTATAATATCATTGTAACTCGTAGTAAGAATGCATAGTCAGGTATTTAGTATTTATTTAGTACACTACATGTCGCGACGAGTACCAAATAATTATTTTTGTAACTAATTTGTTTTACATTGACGAGCTGCAATTTATCGAGGCTACTCCACGCATGTTAGTAAGCGTTAATTTTTAAATTAGTTTGTGACACACACTACCAACTACCGATACGTATATTTATTAAAGTTCAGAAGATAATTTTGTCTCTTGATCAATATTTATTTGATATAATAAGGAAAACGAAAAATCACACCATTTATATATATTAAAGAGAAATTGTCATCCACCGCCATTTACATAGTATAAATTACTTCCAGTGGCAGTGTATCGATCAGCGCCATCTAGACAAAAGAGTTAGAGTTAGCTGATTTGTTTTTTAGAGTTAGATCGGCTATGGAGATGAGTAATCAGTCAATGTCACTTTTTTAAACAGTTTTAAAAACTATGCTCCTTAAATATCTAGCTGTGGCCCGTCGTAACTACCACGTAACCAGTAGGTACACATTAATTAACCAGTCTCAAATACACAATTCCCACTTCCCAATGTCATTATCACACTATACTCCTAAATTTACGTTACTAAACTAACACAATATTAAATATCTTTTAAACGCACTAATTGTTTTTCAAACTCTAGGTACCCATCCTCTTCTGGATCCCAAATGAACAGTTGTACTGTCCTGGTTTGGGACGTCAGAGTACCTTTACTCGTAAGTCATATTGTTTCAAATACGATTGACACAGGCCTGTCGTGGTGACAACAGTACTATCCGCTAGCACAGGTTGAATCCTTTTGTGGGGTTTGGCTGTTGTTCGTTTGGTCAACAATCAGTCACTGTTAAAGCACTATTATGTAAGTTTGTTCCCTACTATGTTAATGACTATGAATAAACATTTACTATTTACTATTTTTAACTTACCGTGCTGTACTAAAAAGGTGGTTAAACAAGCGATTCCCCCAACGACCATGCTCATACATAACGTCCAACGACGTCCAAGTCTCTCCATCGACGGCCAAAGGAACAAATATGTCGGCAACTCTACTATCCCAGCTAGAAAGAAGTTTAAAAACTCATCTCCACCAAGTACAGGAGCATAATATGATAATCCCACGTAGACGCTCGTATTCGTGAACCAAATGAATGTGATAATAATTGTCTTCTTTCGCAAATTCGGTGTGCGAAATAAATCTAATATTCCATACTTTCGAGATCTCTCTTTTTCGATGTCTTGCTTGAGTTTGTCGGATTCGTATTTGCGACGGAGATGTACCATGTAGTTAGCTGGGAGAGATTTGCCGTTTATTCTGTGGAAGATTATAACGATGGTTATTATTAAAAGTCGGTACTACCTCAGCTGGAATTCATTTTTTTCCGTACTGAATCGATTCTATTGCACGAGTCGAGTGGCAGGAACACTGGCTTTATTTCAGATTTTTTTTTACAAATGTAATGGAAGCCATTTCAAATGTATATCGTATACTATACATGTGCTATTTAGTTCAGTTGATATTAAATAATCTCAGTACAGAGTACTAAAAAAACCGACCTCAAAAGTAGGTGGAATACTACTCAAAGTATATTGAGAGAAAAACGCCTTGAATTGGAGAAATAGCAAAATCAACCATTAAAGTAATTGCTCCTAAATTAAAGTTAGGCGCTCTTTATAAATATGAATCTTCATGCGTGAACAGCCACCCTTCGAGGTGGATGATTTTCTTCAAAATGAAATGGGACTACTATGGAAGTAACCCCTTTCCAACAAAAAAAGAATCATGAAAATCGGTTCACAAATCGGTATTTCTTTTTTTTTGTTTGTATGTTACGCGATAACTCCGGTGAGTTATCGCGTAACATACAAACAAAAAAAAAGAACATACAGTCGAATTGAGAACCTCCTCCTTTTTTGAAGTCGGTTAAAATATCATTGTTATATGTAAAGTACCTATTCAATACAGCGGTTGACTTGTAAATTATCCAGGTCAGTTTGTGTTTTTTTTTCAATCGTGAAAATTTTTAGGATTCGTTTTCACTCCGTATATTAATCACTAATCAGTGTAGTTATATCCTCAATTTTACTATATATTTTTTTGCAAAGTGATTGATTCAACATTTTCTCTGTTATGCGGAATAAACCAAAGCTATTTGAGGTTGAATCCACTCTCATAGAATCGCATTAGTAGGTATTCTTTAATGTTTTGATTTGATAAGTCACTGTCGGTCACAATATTTAAAGGAATTATACTTATAGTTAAACTTTAAAAAAATAGTTGTTTGATACTTGTGTCATTGTACTAAGTATAAAAAAACCCACCTAGCCATCCTCTTCAAAATGACTTCAGCTTTCTCAAATTGTCCTCTTGCAAGCAACCATCTTGGGCTTTCCGGCATAACCCATAAATAAAGAAAAAAACAGACGAACGGCAATGTCGTGGCGAGAGCGAGTTGTCGCCAGTCTCTTATGAGGTAGACGACTCCAGCTAGTAGGATCAGGCCCATGGAATATGCGATGTTAGATAGGATTGTGCAGAGAGTACGACAACGAGGTCCTACAAGTTCGATAGCTGAAAGGAAACAATGTAATAATTTCAGTACAGAGTTGTTGCCACACTTAGAGGTGGAATATTTCTTTCTTTCTTTTATTTCTTCAAATTTAAATGGGACCACTTCTGCGGACCTTCTTTCCAACAAAAAATTAATCATCAAAATCGGTTAACAAATTTAATATTAACGGAGTTATTGCTTAACATACATAAAAAAACACATGCAGTCGAATTGAGATCTTCCTCTTTTTTTGAAGTCGCTTTAAAATAGACACGTAATACAACGATAACGATGAAAAATAATAATTATTAATTTTAGTTATTATCAATGTTCGGAAAAAGGTATGGATACATGTATAGACGTAGCTACAAGGAGTGACATTAGCGTTGTAAAAACCAACAAATATTAATTTATTACTTTTTTGAATTTTAAACTAATTCTAATGGTGCTGTAGATAACTGACAGCCTTGTTGCCGCTCCTCAATGTGACCGTCAAAACGCGAGGCGCGGTGCGGTATCTTAAGCTCGGGAGGGGCGGAGAGTGACCATTCTTGTTAGTTTTTTATTCTCTGCTTTGGTAAAAGGTCGGTTATCTACTGCATTTTTTTACATGACACTATAAGAATTACTTTAAAATCCAACTTCGAATTTCTAGGCCAGTAGTTTTGTTCTACGATGCAGTAAAACCTTTTCCGGAAATCCCGAATTCGAAAAAGTAATTAATCAATATTTGGTTGTTTTGACAACTGTATGTCACTCCTTTGGCCTATGTTCAGCAGTGGACGTCTTTTGGCTGAAATGATGGTGATGATGATGATGTCGCTCCTTGTAACAGTATATATATATATATATATATATATATATATATATATATATGTGGAACAACTGTTCCCGTCTATTGGTTATTATTTAAGTATAACATATTTAGGAAATGAAACTATTTTTCCGGATTTAAATCGCGTATATTTGTTTTTTCAAACAAACCGTACAGTAATCATCAGGCAGGGGAACTTCAGCATATAACGCAAGTCCTACATGCGAATAAGTTGAAGATTCCACGCCAATACCGCGGACCCCGTGTGAAACCACCAACAGTCGAGCGAAGACCTGCCATCTTACCTTACGTGAGAGGTGTTACAGACAAGATCGGAAGAGTCCTCAGGAGTGCATCTATCAAGACCTATTTCAAGCCCCTGAGGAAGATTTCTCAGTTCCTGAGATCCGTGAAATCTAACATCCCCTTAGCTTGACTGTGAATGTGGTTTCTCTTATATTGGACAAACAAAGCGAAGTATTTGTACCCGCGTCAAAGAACATATAGCTGATGTCAAAAACCGTCGCGTAAACAAGTCTGCAGTCTGCGAGCATGTCATGTTTGCATCAATATTAGACATAACTGGTTGAAGACTGTACCACCTCAGTCAACCGTGACCATGGGACCTGTAAAGAGCCCGAAACGTCGGTTTGTTTGAAAAAACAAATATACGGGATTTAAATCCGGAAAAATAGTTTCATTTTCTATGTGTAACAATCGCGAAAACCTAAGAACTCGATGTAACATATTTATTTCCTCATTTATACTTTCGCCGTCAGTACCATAGGCGTTGGAGTTGCCAGGAGACCCATATCACAAGTTCCTCTTAGTTTGGGTTCCAGTTACTCTAAGTTCATGGAATAATATGTATCACTAGTCACTACCGTTCTGTATTTTGTTTTGTATTGTGGAGATAAATAAAGATATTTATTTATAGGTATATTTTTACAATAATAAACAATACAATAACGCACACACTCAACATAGCGCCGCACTAGGGAAACCCTGTGTCGCGGGTGCAATGGACACACACATAGACAATCATAAATTACACCCAAACTCACGAGAGAAATAAATGTAGGCCATACAAATATTTCTCCCGGCCCGGGAATCGAACCTGTGACGTCTGCGTCGCAGTCCGGCATGGTAACCGTTTGGCCACAGAGGCAGTTATTATATAATTGTAACATAACAAATCAAATCACAATCTGAAGATATTTCAGTTATGGAACTCGCACTCATAATAGGGGATAATCTGGTAATATCTGATAATCTGTTGACCTTACAAGTAAAAAAACCTGATTAGTTTTGCTGTTTGAGAAACACTGTTGATTATTTCAAAAGGGAAAAGGAAAACTTATTTATTTTGGGTTCCTACTACAGGTCAGATTTCAAAAAATAGGTTAAGGTATAGACAGTGCTTATTAAAAAAGTTTTACACAATAAGATTCAACTTACCCAAAACGTAGGGCGTGGCCATAATTGCAGGTACGGTGAACCCGACGCCGACTCTATATATAATCCAGACGATGTAATTTTGGGCGAACGCTGTGGCAACTCCGAAGATACACTCAATGAGCAGATAGATGAAGAAGGCAGGCTTTCGTCCAATAGTATCTTGGAGGTAGCCGAAGATATAGTTGCCTATAATGCCACCTACAGCTAGCAGGACCAGGCCGAGGGTTGGGAGAAAGTCATGGTTGCAGACCAGGTTCCACTGAGAATTATTATTAGTGTTTACTATAAATTCGTGTAAAGTCTGTCTGTAAGTTTTAATGATTATCAATGAACTCGTAGACCTCCTCAGTCGTAATAATCGCATTTATGTTTACGCTTAGTATAGTTTCGGGAACACTGTACGAAATGTTCGGACCATAACTTGAATAGTAAAGTTTCAGTTCCGCAAACCCTGGCTTCTTGTGAAGCTTCTTGAAGCGTGAAACGCACAAAGAACGGGAGCGGGTCGGGTGCATGTCGGGTCGAGAGGACGGCGGGTGTAAAATCCGCGCGTAATTGGCCCGACTTATTATGAGACCCGTTGGCTTAAAAAACGAGCCTAATGATGAAACATTTGATCTTCGACTGAAAGACCTTCTGTCGGATAATGCGTATTATTCCATTGAAGATTATAGGGACATGATCTTGTAATACAATGTTGTATTTGTTAGATTATTATTTATAAATATTATTTTACAGAAAAGCATAAATTACATATTATGTAATTTAATAAACTTAACGCATACAATTATTATTTTGACATAATTATTATTATATTATTTAATAAGTTCCTACATTATTTCACATAACTACATTAACTATGTTAAAATTATATAGTAAAAAATCTTGTACTGGATATTTTTAATTTTTTCAAATATAACATTTATTACTATTTGTAACAATTCTTGTAATACAATATATCGATATCAGAAGTGTCAATTAACGTAAGGGATATTTTATCGAAAATGAGTTACATATATCATTGGATTCGGAAGTTCCCGCTCTATCGATTGGTATTATTAAAATTTAGGAATGACCAGTGGTTTAAAATATAACAAGTTCTTTACATCCTTGCATTCTATTGTAAATGATCCTTTACAATAGAATTACGTATAATTTTGTATTTCTCTTCCTGCTTACACTATGCTCGACGGTTTACACATAAAATATTACTAACGTAAGGCACAACTAAACATCTTTTTTTAATGTAAGGGACATGCTATATTTTAAACCGCTGGGCATTTCTAAATATTTTGTATTATAGCATGAAAGAAGATGAAATTCTAAGAAACTTTGCTCTAGACACAATCAAAATTGGAGCAGACAGAAAAAAGATATAGACAAATTTAAGAAAATAAAATAGTTTTTTGGCTCTCCTGGAAAACCGTGGCTTGTCCCTTGCATTATCGATACTTCTGGTATGGATATGTTGTATATAATAATGTAAAGTTTACAAGATTAAAAAAAAACTGGTATTTACATGGACGACAACTCACCACGAGCGGGCGCGGGATCCAACCAGCTGCGCCCATCTCGCGCCCGCACGAAGTGTGTTGTCGTCCACATAAATACACGGAATTGCGCCCGCCGCGCGACGTGCTCCCGACCCGACACGTGCCCGACCCGCCTCCCTGTCAGTGTGACCTCGGCTCAGCTGCTTATTGTCACCAAGCCAGTTCTACAGTCAACGTCTTTGGAACTAAATGTCAATGTTGTAGTTATTGTTTTTAAATTATCTTATGGAAAGATTTAAGTCTAGATACATGAATAAGATAGGGATTGGGGATAAACCTTACTTCGCTTATCAATAACTCATAAATTCAACAGTTCTGTGTCAGGTAGAGTCATAAGTAAATAGAGAACGACATTCTATAATTGATTCTCTGTTTAGTACAATATCGACGTACACTCATTGACTTACAATTATATGGACGTCGGGTCCGCGCTAAAAAGTGTAAGGCGCTAAAATCGTATACAGAGCGCGACACTCCGCTTTAGTCTTCATTTGTTCTACTGACAGCGCGATACTGCGATGACATTACAATTTAAATTTCGAATAGGTTGACTTGGGACATTTTTTTCGTGCTTTTTGTATTAGACCCGTCGTCCATTTATTTGTAAGTCAATGCGTACACTATTTAAAAACAGCCCACACTATAAAGCCATACAAATCTATAATGAAATACCTGACACTATAAAAGAGGAAATAAGGGATAAATCTTTTTGCCGCCTTTTTAAAAATGTGTTACCAAAGTGCTACTACTCTTTAGGTGAGTTCTTGAATGACGATTGTAAATAATTAACATAATATAATGTAACATCGTAATACAAATCTAGATATATTTGGAATTTTAAATTAAATATGAATAATATTATATACAAAATACATTTACAATTTGGTCAAATGTGAAATAAGACTGTTTAAAAAATCATTCCACGTTGTCAATTCACATAGGTATCTCAATTATGTCATGTCTTACCTCAGAAACGACAGTGTTGGCATAAATATTCTTCTCATAAGTCCACCCATGCCTACAAGGCATAATTTCAGCAGGAACCTCTTTGGTGATAGCCTCCTCTACACTACTGTAGGTTTTAAGTATATCGGTGTAGTTTAATTTAAACATACTGCATTCGGAATGTTGGAGGACGCCATTCTTTAGCTCAAAAGGAATGCTGCAATTTAAGAACGATTGCCCAATTTGTTCAAGTAATTGTTATGGACACCAATGCGGTATACCGCCAAATTATTTCAAACTACCTGTGTACTTGTAGTACTTACCTAAGATTCTTAACAAGTGCGGAATCTGTGATATGGTCAAGTTCGGGCACTCGGCACCAATGGGTGATCTCTGCAGCCATGAAGAGCTGCGCGTATGCGTGGAAACCACACGGTATCACAGCTGGCAGGAGAACGAAGTACACGACTAGTTTTTGGTAGCGCCCAAATGTGCCCACGTCTTCGAGAATTGCGTCAAAATCCATTGTGATAAACGAGTCGAACGTATTTAAAAAATCCTGTCACGGAGAGACAGATGAGAAATTGTATAAACAAGGTGTCCGCTACAGAGCACGTATTCGTGAAAAAGAATTCACTGTCGCGTAAGAGAATCTGAAATATGATATTCATTACTGTGTTGTAGAAAAAAATCAAGATTTAAAAGTAACTTACCTTGATTCTATTTGACACAGGCACAATAAGTCACTCGGTACAAATCATCGGGCAGTTGTAAACGCTATTGTGTGCGCAAGCGACTGGCAGATTGTGCAAACAAATACTTGTCCTGCGCCCGGACCCTAAGCGCTATGGGTTCATTTATAGGACGCTTTTTTACAATCATAAGGATATGAGTCGTGTATAGGGTACACAGAACATGTACCTACCTACACAAGAAACAAAGCATATCCTGACTTCTTATAAAAAGCCACTTGTGAATATATTATGTTAAGTGTTTTTATAAAATGAAAATTATAAAATCCTTAATACAAACTTCATGAAACAAATTGTTTTTAAGTGATATTTTGTAACTTTCCCATTTATTTTTTCTCAGTATATTAACACGTTCATCGCCGTGGTGGGTCAAAATGACCAGCATCTCATCTACCTATTGGGGCCGTGGGGGGTTAAACTGACTGGCACGACACACCAAATTTTTGCGATTATATTATATGACCGGAGCGTCCGTAACGAATTTCTGTTGGCATTTTGAATTTTAGGTTTTTTGATGGCATACCCGCTTTTCTAGACTTACAAGAAAAGATTTTAAGAAATAATTTATTTATTTATTGCATAAGTTAACAAATTTCATGTGAAATAGTAAAATTTACAACCTAGAGATAGCACTGGGCTGCGTCAATCGAAAAATTTCAAACTGAATTTAAATCTCAAGTAATTTCAATACAGAGTATTAAAAAAACCGACTTCAACGTTCATCCTCTAGTTTGCCACGCTTCGGAGTGTGATATATTTTCTTCAAATTTAAATGGGACTGCTTCAAAGGTGGGTACCTCTATCTATGCAACAAAAAACAATCATCAAAATCTGTTCACAAATGCCTGAGTTATCGCGTAACATACATACAAAAGAAAAACATGCGGTTGAATTGAGAACCTTCTCCTTTTCTTGAAGTCGGTTAATGAAAGACGTGTGTCAGTTTTAGGTAAACATCGAATAGTATGTGTATTCACTCTCTGCCCTGCATTGTGTCCGGGGCGCGGCCTAAACGTAATAATTATTGCTTTAGGCCGTATTAGTAATATTTATAGTATTATATTCCGCAGCGTCTTAGATGTCTTAGTGTAAAGTTTGGACTGCGACGTAAGCTGCCGAATTACAGTGATCGCTTGTGCAAATTTGGCATGATCAGTCTTGAGGATCGTAGGCAAGTGTCAGACTTATGTACTTTGCACAAAATTGTTAATTCTGCCATGGATTCTCAGCTGATCGAACACCTGTGTTTTAGGGTACCTACTCGTTCTATGCGTACTCCGCAGTTGTTTGGTGTACCTCTTACAAAAAATAATGTTTCACAGAATGGACCATTGTGCAGGATGTGTCGATCATATAATAGCATATGTTCCCACCATGACATTTTTTTCTGTAGTTTTGAATGCTTCAAAACAACACTGTTAGTATTGGCAATAAATGACTTAAACTTTTAACGTCTGTCTTTTATATTGTAATTTGTGATAATACAAATGTTGTGTACAATTATAATTGGATGTCAGATTTATAATGTTATATATATGTAATAGCTCTAGTATTATTTGTCTGTTGTTGTACCATATAATAAAAAATAAAAAAAATCATTCTTTGTTAAAAATTCTACGAAAAAATTTGTCGATAACTTTTTGTACTTAAATAGGAGTGTCATAAAATTACACATGTACACACGCCAGCACATCAAGCTTCACATTAACGTATCTTGTTCCGTTGCACTGGAGGCGATTTTCGAACAAAAATGTAGTGTAGTCTGATGTGCCGTCGTCCGTACATAATTTATTTTTTCATTTAGTTCAAATTATTGTTATGACTTTCATGTAGTGAAAACACTTTTGACGTTAGTCACACG
This sequence comes from Hyposmocoma kahamanoa, assembly GCF_003589595.1. Classification (NCBI taxonomy): domain Eukaryota; kingdom Metazoa; phylum Arthropoda; class Insecta; order Lepidoptera; family Cosmopterigidae; genus Hyposmocoma; species Hyposmocoma kahamanoa. Next base: position 2,685,319 of record NW_020654520.1, read on the forward strand.
TGACTTTACTATACGAAGAATACAATTTTTTTAGTAGCAGTACTGCCACCTTACTTATTTCTGCCGCCAAGCAGTAATATGAATCATACTTAGAATAATAACGCATAGAATGATAGTTTCATATCAAACGAACTGTCACAAGTGAGGCAAAAATCAAATTCATGTAGGCTAGTTTTAGTAGTAGGTTAATTTTCGGTTTTAGTGAATATTTATATAAAAATACAAGTTGAAACGCGTTACTTCCTTGCGGAATGTGATGTTAGTATCTATTTCATGTTTGTCTGACGTATTTTTGCACTCATTTACCGCAAATTTCGTCATTTTTAGCTAAAATTCTTGAGCTGTTCGCGGTGCAAGTTGACCTTGAGCTTGAAGTCCCGCCCGCTCGTGTAGGCCCATTGGGAGCGATTTGCCTCACTTAGCGTGTGCGGACTAGGTTTCTATGCGTTATTATTCTAAGTGTTCATATATAAAATGTAAAACCGAAACGTAGTAATCTGCGTTTCGGTTTTGAAGGGTAAGATTTAACAAATTATGTCTCAGGGTGACGGGTGCCTCTGTAGTGGCAGTGCCCTTCAGATCTTTGCGATTTAAAGCTCTTAGTGGCACTGCAACTACTATGCACAGGCGTGTCGCTAACCACCAGGCACACGACTTTGTTTCTCCCGCCACTTGGTGTCATAAAAAAATAGAAATAGTTTAAAAATGCAAAAATGTGATCACCCTATGGACCGTCAGGATGGAGCGCGTGGGCAATTATCCCATCAGTGGACAGCCAATTCGATTAGCACTAATCGCCGGGGAAAGGACGCAGACCAAGGTCAGGAACTGACGAGGGATAGACACTGGTTTGTGTACACTACTTAGTTTATAGAAACATTAATTTTAGATTTAATTATTATGTACGAATACGGACGTGCACGTTACACGTTTAACTACGTGATTGCTCATACATTCTTTATGTAATATACAAAACCGTTGGTATATTTTATTCTTATTATTGTTGACATTAAATTGACAACGATAATTAATTTTGTGACTGATTTGTTATAGTTCAAACTTTTTCTTTCATTTTCCATTTTCCTTGCTATACTCCTTCCGGCTTGAGGTGAAAAGTTGTGTTTCGTTCGGCAGCAGTTGTTTTGCGTCTCGTGCCTTGAAACGCACGCCGATTGTTGCCCAGGGTGCGCCAGACGTCCGGGAAAGGGATGGTATGTCGTGTGGGGAGGCGCGACTTACGACGATTAAAATGTGACGACGACAAAAACATGTAAGAATAAAGAGATAGAGAGATAGAGATAGAGATATATTTATTTGTAAGCATACACGGTAAATACAGTTTACATGTTTAAGATTACACTCATGGTTCAGCGTGTTGCGCCAGTAACTGGCATAGAAATGTTATTAGCAAATATTATACATTGTTCACATTTATTACACATAGTCATAATATCCATATAATTAAAATCATATCGTATTACATTATAAAATTAAATTTTGTTCATTAAATAATATAATTAAAGAAAAATTATGATTTAATAAAAAAGAGAAACGCATGTCAAAGCAATAAATATGTAGAGGGTCGCAGGCTTCAAAACTTAAATGTCAAAAACTCATTTACAATTATAAAAACAAACCTTACCTATTTCTGCCGCCAAGCAGTACCGGTTTTGAAGGGTAAGTGTGCTGGGGAAATTACAGGCACACAGGACTTGTCAATTTATGTCACAGGGTGACGGGCGCAGTGGCAATGCTCTTCAGATTTTTGTGATTTAAAACTCTGAGTGGCACTGCAACTGTTCAGGACAGGCGTGTAGCTTACCATCAGGCGCACGACTTGTTCGTCCCGTCATTTGATGTTGTAAAAAATAAAAAAAAAAACATTTAGAATCGAAAATTAAACAAAAGAATAACAAAATTACTACACATACTTTGAGTTTATAAACGTGTTTTATAATTATGTAATAAAAAGACGTTTGACCCTTTCTCGAGTAAACTTGAAACTCGAATTTCGATGTTATTCTGGAAGTTTCTGGTCGACCGATAATATAAATAGTCTTCTATGTATGACACATCCTCTTATACCACTCCGGGTCATTCACAGCGACGGATTCCGGTCGGCCATCTGTATACCGGTAGTGGAACTCGGAGACTCCCCGGCCTGGTATTCCGTTCACAATAAATTTGCAGAACCTCTCCACCATGCGAGCCTCCCAGTCCTTCGAGACGTAGTGGATTGCTTCGTATTCCACGAAAACCTTTGGGAGGGCAAAAAAGTACATATTTATTATTTGTATATCTGATAAATATGGTTTGAAAAGGACCATCACCATAATAACATCCCTATTGAGCAGCAGCCGTCTTTCGTAATTTGTTTTTCACAGTGCTTTACTAGGGCTTTCATACCGGAAATGTCGGTTATATATATATATCGATATTTTCAGATTTGAGATTTTTGAGTCTCAAGTCACTTAGTTCATTCAACACTAGTGAAAACTCTATTCCTGTTTTTATTAAGAGTTTGAAGCTGTTGGTTTACCATGAATAAGTAAATAAATTAGAAAATTTACTAAACTAACAGTCATTTTTTATTCTGGTTACATGGACATGCCAACACTGTAGATTTATGTTTCGTATAATCTGTGGATATTGACGAACTATAGTACCTAATAAAATCATGTCCTCTCTGTGTATGTAGTTTCAACATTAAATATCTTTTGTTTGTTACGTGCCCACTATAAAAATGAAATGAAAAAATCTCATAAATAATTTAAGGTAATAAACAACTCGATAAATATGTAATGTTTGTGACTACCTAAATCACGCCTATCTTTTAATTGTGGCAACCTACTTTGGAAATAGTGTCGAAAGTCTAGTTTATCTCGGAATTTTCGAGACCGCATCTAGTATCGTTTTTTTTAGGGACGTGGAAAAGCAGCGAGACTTAAACCTCGATTCTGCACATTTGTGCGCGCAAAATTAAACAAAAAAATTTTGATCTTTCAATTTAATAACAATCATCTCAGTTCACAGATCGAAAATCATAATTTCGGATTCGTCACAACCTGTAGTGTTGTATTTTTTATACTAGTTTCCAATTTCACGCATATCGGCTGAGGAATAGAGTAATTTCATTCGTAGATTGCGCAAATTGTCGATGATAGAAAAATACCTCCATTATACAGGGAAATTAAAGAACAATTGTCACGTTTAGCATGGTGGTAACGAAACCGCAATCTGATACTTAATCTGCAATTTCTATACGATTGAAGACGCAACTGTCCATCTCACGGTTTTTTTAGCCGCTTTATACGGTATGAACTGCAAAATAGTAATAAAGCATAGTTTCCCAAAATAGTCCCTTCCACCCCCTACGTGGGCGCTGAAGAGTCCTAGGGACTTCAGAAGCGATTTAGGGGGGGTTGATGCTGTCCAGGAGGTGCTACCGTATTTGAAAAAAAAAACCTGTATTGTCTTTATTATAAACTACACTACATTATTATATATACATATATACTATATAATTTTTTTCCTTGTGATTTTTTTGTGTTAAGTTAATATAAAAAATATGTGTTTTCAATATTTTTTTTGTGGTGGTGGGCGCTAAAATTTTTTTATCTTGCCTAAGTGGGCGTTGAACTGAAAAGTTTGGGAACCTATGTTCTAAAGTCATAATGACTGCACAACAGTGTCCAGTACCTGAACTGTGTAAACTTCATCTTCTGCTTTGAAGTTGAAGGCATAGTCTTTGGGTGCTACACCGCCTTCACCGTGCTGGTACAGCTTCATGTCGACCCACTTGATCGGCAGTATGGTTCCGTTGGGCAGAGCAATCTCACCGACTTCGAAGCTTGAATGTGCAAAGATGATTAAAACATCATCAAGAGATGGGAGCTCATTAAAATTTTATCAGCAATCGAGAAAGCAAAAATATATTCGCCTAACCCATAAAATACCCATGAAAAAGTCAAGGAAAACAATTCTACAATTCTGCTTGCTGCCGGAAATTAGGGAAATTTGAACTCTCTTATTTTCCCAATTCCCCACACGTAGAAATACTCAAACCCCCAAATGAGTTGTTTTACAGCTCCATTCCCCACAAAATTCCCAACCAAGTTCGTAATTCCCGAGACATTTTATTAAATAACCTAAAATCGCCCTTTCCTATTTCTTTGGTCGCCACACGACTCCTGAATAACACAAGAGATAGTACTTACACAGAAGCGGTGCAAGGCTGGCAGATGACGCCCACACTAATACTAGTGCCGTTCTGCAGAAAGATGTGATGAAAAGCATATCGGTGCATCAGACTCCAGTCACGAATGTTGCCTGAACACATGGAAAGTTATCAAGGTATGTAATTATATAATGTACAAGCTTCTATTATAATAACATTCCGGATATAGAGAACGTAGGGCGCTGGCAGTGCGGGGCAACATGTTGGCCCGTAGGTTTGCTAGGTGTACTAGTAACGTTAAGGTATCGCTATTTAAAGCTTACTGCCAAACCTTTTGCATCTGCAGCCTATGGGTTAACTACAACCAGAAAGCTCTTAGCTCCCTACTAGTTTTATATAATAATATATTCAGGATGTTGCGGCTGCCCCGATTCTGCAGCAACTCGGGAATGTTCGCGTATGCACAAATAGATGGGTTCGCTGCCATCATACGAAAAAGAGTGGCCTCCTTGATGCGCAGAATCCGTGGCAGCGGCTGCGGCCTCCTGAGTATCATTGCTCGCGTCGCGACCCATGTTCGCGCCACTACAGGCGTAGGCCTGAGGTTTAGTGTTGGGAAGGACATGAAATTAAAATGAGTTTCAAAGAGTACCTCATTTAAAAAAATAAGGCGATACAATGTCCTACTTCAAATGAGGTGACCAACGGCAATGACTGAACAGACAGGGAATATTAAGCACATTTTCATAATTTGATGGTATCAATGTATTGGGTAACTTAAGTGTTATGATATAGTATAAATAAATGCTAATTATATTTAGTACTATGGTAGTATGATCATACGATGTAAAATCAGCTAAAAAGAGTAGTGCAGGACGAGTTATTGTTACATTTGTTGAATTCGAAGCAGTGTGACATGAGTGAGGCTGTGACATGAGGTGTTGTGACAAACTAACCAAGCGAGTGGTACAAAAGAGTTGCCTAGAGTATGAGTAACTCAACACTACTGAGGTTGCGCAGATTTGCCAGTGGCGCAAACACGCCAATCACAGGCGAAAAATGTTCAGTGCAACATTATGAACATGACTTATGTTCAGGTTGTTCGGTTAGTTAGGTAGTGTGGTAATTCAACAGAAGTACAGGCCTGGGTACGGTAAAGTGAAGATATATATCCCGAATTGAATGGAATTGAAAGTACAAAAAATGCATTGTATAGCTTTACCATAGCTATGGTCTCGGAATGAAGGTAGAGTGTACTCATAGGATTCTTCACCGATCTTGAATTTGCAATTCAGTACGCCGAATTGTTCGTAATGTGATTGATGTGCCCTGAAAATAAATGTTGGTTAAATTATGCAAATTGGGGATGTTAAAGGCGTACATGAAATATTGAACCTATGTCTCCTAGGACTTTCCCTGCCTAGGTAGTGGACTTCCTACCTTACCTACTCACGCACTGTTCGTATTTTCATATTTTAGTAATGGTTTAAATATTTTTAATATTAGTACAGCTCCTTGAGAAAGTATTTGTCCAGGGAAGTTCTGCCAACGTAGATTAACCTTAGAACTAAGTCCAGCCTCATGGTACCACGATGTTCTTTAACTAAGGTAAACAATTCTTTTACGGGGAACTGTATACGTTTTTACAATAAGGTTCCGGGGCGTATATTAAGATTATCATTTTCTAAATTTAAAACTTACATTATAAGTATTTTAATTGAAAATTCATATTAAAAAATTGAAGAGTAGTGTTAGATAAAGATGTATGGAAAGACAATATGAGTCTAAGTTCCACACAATTATGATTCAAAGTGCATTAATCCATAGCATTTAAGTTTATTTGAAAAGAGCAATACCTAGAGCTTTTTGTTCGTTCTTCTCTGGGAGGTCAGCGCAGTGAACGAGCAGAAGCTTAAAAAATTACGTTTTCACGTGTAAAAATTTTACGGATTATTGGACTTTGATTTTGACTTTGACCATACCCATTGCTGCCTCCAGGCAGCAATGTGAGCATTAATTACTGTGTTTCGGTTTTGAATGGGTACCTATACAGGTGCTAGGGAAACTACGGGTGAGGCTTTGTGTTGAACTTTATGTTTTTGAGTGATGATGGGTCTTTGTGATTTGATGAGCTCTGAGTTGCACTGTTATGTTAAATAATATTGTCTGTGTTTGTTGTCTTACGTTTTTAGGGCCTTAAAGTACTGCTTGGTCCATTTCTCTCTAGCGATGGATCTGATAACTGCCGGCGCATGCAAGTCGCAGTCGAAGTCGAAGTAAGACGTCGTCGCACACCACTCGCCCTTGAAGTCAACGTCCACCAGTTTGTCTGGTTCGTTTTGGAATCTGAGTATTTGTAATGTTTTTTTAATCATGGTTTTTTAATTATGTTGATTGAATGACAGGTTGTTTCACCATGGTATTCAATTATTTTTTATGAAATTACTCCACTAGTTTGTTATACTTATTAATACAAATATAGAACACTGAAGAAAAAATCCTTCGATACGTCAAATCCGATCCAAATTCAAAAGCACGTAGAAAAAATCGTAAGGTCCGCTGGTTCGTTCCGTGGCTTAGTTGGCATAGCGTCTGCCACGGTTGTTAGAAAACGTCGAATCGAATTCGATCAAAGGATTTTTTTCTAACTGTTTGATCTTTTTATTAATAATTCATTATCATTATCCACAGCCTGATTTCACCCACTGCTGGGAATACGCCTTCCGAGTGTATGCCAACCACCATGGTCCTGTGCCGCATCTAATGATAAATATCATGTTTTTTTACTGACATGATATTTATACACTTTTTGTGAAAATACTCCACTAGTTTGTTGTTATTATTATTAATCGAGCAACCACAAAGAAACCAGCGACCTCGCCATACCGGTACTATCGCTCTCCCGACTGAGCTACGGTACGAGTCTGTAAACCTTACCAATCTCTCCATGTTTTGTTACAGATCTTTTTTGTTTTTGGTTTCAGACCTGTGAGAAATCGATGTATTGGTCTATCAGAGTATTAGTTATTCAAATGTTGTTAGAAATAATAAGCATCCATAATCAATGCTTTACATGGTAATATAAGAGCCAATGCACATGGCGTATTTTATACGCACCGTAAACTGGCGTCATCTGCGATACATCGCTCATATTTATAAGAGATACTTTTAATTTTACTTTTGTTTGTTAATTTTTTAAATGAAGTAACTATATGAAATTCTATATAAGCTTCTTGCTTGCGTCGCGATTATAGCGCGCGTTTGAATCGATTCACTTTAGCGCAGATGACGCTCATATACGCGCATACACGCGCAGATGGCACGCGTTTAAAATACGCCGTGTGCTCTAATATGTTTTATCGCAGTCAAGAAATTATAATACGATCTTAAAATTTATAAGTAAAAAAGTTTACAAATGCAAAATTTCATCGAGTGCCGTGCCAGAAGCGCTGAGTACGGCATCGTGCTCAGAAGGCTGGCCACATGTCCCCTTGGCATTGCTAAACTTATTCTTTGGCACCTACAATACGACATACATACACTTGAAAAACACAACCCTCCCGCAGCCGGGTAAAAAGGGATTCGGCCATCTCATATATCTACATACTATCTGTGATAGTCTAATTTATTTCCTAAAATATCCGATTTCGAACTACATTTTTCACGAAGAATTTAGGTTCCGTTTTGTTCTGTAATTAATGTTAGATCAAACGGCATTCGACCTCAAGTAGGGAACTCGTTCTGACTACCTATTTTAACCCTTTGGAGTCGAATCTCTTGAACCGTGGTGCAGCTACCTCGCTCAACGTATTAGCATAGCAATACAAAAGAGGAACGCTGCTAGCATCTTGGGCACCTTGCCGCGTGGACCCAATATTATTCATATAATTTAATTCTAGTTTTAGGTTTTTGTATTTAAATTTTTATTGTACCAATGTATTTTAACTTATTGTGAAAGAATTTTATATGACTACCTCATCTGTCCTTGGTAAGCAATGGTCCATTTTTTCATGGGTTCAACCGGCGTGATCTTCAGACCCTCAGCGCCGAAGTCAAACACGTCAGCGCCGAATATCACTGTGTCTGGCAATTTCTTGCTGAGGAGCAATCCTTTGCCTGGTAACTGGTCAAATTTCACAGTTGCACGTTATCATAACAGATATCAAGCCATGTAATTTTAAAAATAGATATTTTAAAGATAGATAGATAGATACACTTTATTGCTCGCATACAAGAACTAGAACAGTACAAGAACAACTTAAAACAAATGTGGGCAAAAGCGGTCTTATCGCTATTAGCGATCTCTTCCAGACAACCTTTGAGGTAGAGGAAAGCTCGGATTAGCTCTAGTGGGCGAAATGTGCCAATTTACAAATAAAAATGAATTATATATAACTACCGTTATAATTTATCAAATACTTAATAAATAAATAAGGATACATTATACCTACATGAATATATGTATAAATAAATATATCTAAATAAAGTTATGGACAGTCGTGTCGCTTACCACCAGGGGCACGACTTGTCCGTCACCTCATATCATAATCAAACGAAAAAGAATATTATAAAGTAAATCTTACCCCGATATAAAACAGAGCGTTGCACATGCCCATGGGGCGTCTCTCACAGCCGGCGACGACGTAAATGCCCTTATCGTTGTCATTTTTCGTGGCTGATATGAAGAAGACTGCATCAAAAGCCTAGAACACATTGATTGATTACTCCATACATAAGTTAATATCAGTTTACATGTACATATTATGTAGATGAAGTGGGTTAGGCGGAGTTGAGGTGCTAGGTCAGGACACCTTGGCGTCGTTGTGGTGAATCTAAGGTATCCTACGGCCCTCACAATACCTGGTCAAGAGGTGAACCGAGGGGGTTTTAGAAGGTATTCCCCCACTGGTGGGGGGTTCTCATGTAACCCCTGAATCTCCCCGGGTTCAAGGGTGTATTCATCACACTTCTGTAGCAGGGTTGTGGCTGGTGCAGGTTTTTTACGCATCAAGGGATGTGGAAGCGGATGCTGATTTTTTTAGTTTAACATCAGCAATGCTGACGTGAATGCTGGCTTCGTGAATCTTTATTTTCTAGAGATTTTTTTCTAGAGATTTAGTGACATTTGTTATAAAAAAATGAACCTCCTTTAAATTTTTCCGGATATTTTTTCCAATATATTTCCATATTTCACGTTGACACCTATACTGAACGAAAACAATAGAGCTTTAAAAAGGTTTTTTTTGGCTGTTGTAAAATCATTTTAAATCTTCGTTTTTCTACAGTTTAATAATTTACGCTAAATAAAACTTCGAAACACATTTCTAAACGTAGAACATAATACGAGCCTTCGAAATGAATTTTTTCCAATTTTTCGTGAATTTTTTCGGAAAATTACCTAACAGCAATAACGTGTAACTATAGGCAACCTGATACTCGTATGAATACATAGAGGCGTCATAAAACGTGTCATTTACAGCCATTGACTTACAATTATATGGACGTCGGGTCCGCGCTAAAAAGTGTCCGCACTTGTAAGGCGCTAAAATCGTATACAGAGCGCCAAACTCCGCTTTAGTCTTCATTTGTTCTACTGACAGCGCGATACTGCGATGACATTACAATTTAAATTTCGAATAGGTTGACTTGGGACATTTTTTTCGTGGTTTTTGTATTAGACCCGTCGTCCATTTATTTGTAAGTCAATGTTTACAGCAGTAAACATTTTAACTTGTATTCAAAAAGTCAGCGGTTCCGAGATCGCGTATTGGATTAAACATCACAATGACATTGTAAAAATACTACACCATAATTTATTCAAATATGTTAGGAATTAATAATGCATTTTATAATTCTACAGTTCCACGAGATGTAATTAAACATTACATTGCTATTTGCTTGTACCCTAAGTTTATGACATATATCTTGAGTCACCTTGGCGTGGTCGCTAAGCAGGTGTGGCCTGTCCATCAGGGCGGGGTCAGCGACGGCCTTCACTCCATGGCCGGCTCGTCCATTGCGTTCTGCGACGCGGTTCTTGTTGAAGTACTGAAAAAATTAGTTTATTAGTTAACTAAATTAATTTTTCAAAAATCTACCCAGGTTGCTGCAAGAGGCCATTGAAATTAAAAAACATCCTAATTTCAACAGGGAAGATGGTTTCTCCGTACCACCAGTTTGGGATCCTGTATTTCCTCTGATGAAAAATCCCAAACAGACGTAAGACTGCAGTAAAATTAATATGTTTTAATTTATTCTAATTTCTATTATTAATAAATTGAACTTAATAAAAATTCGTTCAATAAAATACTTTGTAAGACTTAATATAGCGTAAATTGGAATGTTTTTTTTTGTAAAATTAAAAATAAGGCATTTAATTAATAACTATTGTAACTATAGTGAAAAAAATAAGGTGGTTTGCATTAATATTAGACATAACTGGTTGAAGACTGTACCACCTCAGTCAACCGAGAGCACGGGACCTGTAAAGGGCCCGAAACGTCGGTTTGTTTGAAAAAACAAACATACGCGATTTAAATCCGGAAAAATTTTCAAAATTTAACAGTACGTTTGTCTGTAGTACTTAAAGAGAAATATCTCCGTATATAAATTATGTGCAAGGTTCGATATTTTATTCTTAAACAATTCGTTTTAGACTTTTATTTTATTGGCCTGTTTTCGGGATTTTATATTATCGGGTAAAGTACATCCTATCATGTAACAAATTAGCACATTCTTTAGACAATATCCTTAGGTGTATCATATATTTTTTGTAAGGTCGTTATTGAATAGTAAATACTTAAATCACTTGATCTAGTAAGACAGTTTTTCCTGCTTCTCCGTCGGCGGCTCGCCTTAACAAGTGTTATAAAATTTCACACATACATAATTATTTTGTTCCATGTTAACATGTTTTCGTTCATCGTTAAAAGTAATGATAAATAATAATATTATGTAACAAAAGTATAACACATGTGGTATTTAATTTCTTATCTCTAATCTGTTTTTAATATCTACTCGTTAATGAGAAACGAGTAAATAATAAGTATCATTGTTATTTACTAAGGTAAATCCGTTTCTATGTCCGCTGCAGATACTGTTAAAAATTAATTGCATACCTATATTTATACATTACTAATCTTTATGTTTTTGCAGCCACGTGCGTCATTGACAAATAACTATGCGATAACACGGTAAATAAGAAAGTGATACAAAAAAACAGAGAAGGTATTTTCGACGTTTAAAGCCGTCAGAACTTGTTGTTTCTTTATTTGAACCGGGTAGAACCATAAAAATATGTATAAAACTCATTGACTTACAATTATATGGACGTCGGGTCCGCGCTAAAAAGTGTCCGAACTTATAGGGCGTTAAAATCGTATACAGAGCGTCATTCACGCTTTAGTCTTCGTTTGTTCGACTGACAGCGAAGCAAGCAAAATTAGATAGTACTGCGATGACATTACAATTTAAATTCAACGTTTTAGCTTTTTCATATTCCTTTACATGTCACTACGTTTAAATAGGTTGACTTGGGACATTTTGTTCCTGGTTTTTGTATTAGACCCGTCGTCCATTTATTTGTAAGTCAATGATAAAACTAAATAAAGGTAACTTCTAACGAGAAATCAGGTAAGTTCCGTGGCTTAACTGGCATTGCGTATGGCACGGTTTGTTGGAAGATATTGGTTCGAATTTTGCCGGATCGAAGGAATTTTTATAAGTGTTCGATCTTTGCATTAATAATTATAACAAACGGTGGTGGAGTCATCATGGTCATGTCAGCCGGAAGACGTCCACTGCTGAACATAGGCCTCCCCCAAAGATTTCCAGACCAGCCGATCGGACGCGACGTGCATCCATCGGTTTCCCGCCGCCCTTACCAGGTCATCCGTCCACCTAGTAGCGGGCCGTCCCACTGAACGCCTTCCGGTTCGTGGTCTCCATTCAAGAACCTTTCTGCCCCAACGGCCGTCAGTTCTACGAGCTATGTGCCCTGCCCACTGTCACTTCAACTTGCTAATCCTTTGGGCTATGTCGGTGACTTTCGTTCTTCTACGGGTCTCCTCATTTCCGATTCGATCACGTAGAGAAATACCGAGCGGGAGTGGTAGAGCAATTTCACAAAAATATTTGAATATCATGATGTTCAAACACCGTGACATTTAATAAACTTTCACATTACAATCAGTAGGGCTGGCACGATAGTGCGCGACTAGCGAGGGAGCGACATAAAGTGCGAGATACTTCTATTCTCGCATATAGACCTCGCTCTCGCGCGATTCGCGCCTTATCGTGCTAACTGTACAGGTAAGAGTTAACCAACAAGACGTCTGTGGTAAGTGACACGCCTATCCATAACAGTTGCAGTGTCGCTCAGAGCTTTAAATCGCAAAGATCTCAGTCACCCTGCGACATAAGTTCACAAGTCCTGTGTGTCTGTGATTACTCATATTACTGCGTGGCGGCAGAAAAGGTGAGGCACTACTTTCCTTGTCTTCCCTGGACGAGCTCTTTCACAATGAGCTCTTCTGTTACTAATACAATATAAAAATCACTGTCGGACCTGTTAAATTGTTGATATTGACATTCGGGAAATTAAAAACAAAACAAACTAATAAATGTGTTTACATTTATTTAATTCATTTAGTCAGGTTCGTGAAACAATTTATCTAGATATTCCCCTTTCCAATAGTTTCCTTATAATGGTTTAATTTTATTTCAAAGTCCAAACGCACTAGCGTTATGGGCGCCTCTAGATGGCGTTAATTATATTTTAATTTGGGGTAATTTGTATAGTAATACTTTGTACAATAATAACTCAAATGAAAAACTGTGTTTCCTTAATTGAGTTCGAAAATTGTCTAAGCTCTTATCCGCAGATTGAACAAGAAACTGAGAAATTGACTACTTTGTAAATTCATTTGTGTTATTTATCAAATGTATTATAATATTATATGAGTTCCTTGATTATTCAAACCATAGTTATTGTTTTTCTATTGAACAAAATCCCGATGTAGCCATTAATTTTGGTTTTAACTTCTTGTTTCATTTTATACTGGTAATCATTTTATCTACAAAGTTTGATTTTAATTGTATATCTAGATTATGATAATTTCTTTACCTGTAATTGAGCTTGCTTAATTTGTGTAAAAAAAAATCTATATCTTTCTATCTCTCTTTCTCTCTCTCTCTTGTTATGATTCGGTTTTGAGGTATCACCGTAACAGCAAAATAATAATAAGAAAACTTACCTTTCTAAAGTAATACAAAGCACCGAAAGCAATATATTTTAGGTAATACCATTTTCCAGGCACCGCGTACACGCCTAGAATTTTAGGCGGATCTTGTATTTTCACTACATAAGCAATTGCAAATAATATAAATCCTAAGACTATACTTAGGCACCAAGTCATCGTGGCAACTAGTGGGGACAGACTGGTGATAAATAAAGTGATAAGAATTCATTAAAACCGTGATAAGAAATTGATTAAATATAAACACGTTAATGGTTGTCGTAACCAAAAAGATAAAGGAGGGAATAAAATCAGGGTATCAGAAAAATGTACGTGACATTTAAATTTGCCGTATTTCAGTCTTAAAGGAGTCACTACACTTATTGATGAGGAATCGGTTTGATCTGAAAAAAAAAAAAGACTTTCTGTATTTCGCATCGCCCCGACACGAAAGGGTGGGTACAGATTTGGCGAATGTGCTGCAAATGCACCTGTTTCGAAAGGCTCGCGAGCTGTATACGAGCATTATCTTGTACGATCCGCTCGCGTGCCGTTCGCGCGCCGCCGCTTGCGCGCCACATATATTTTCATGTATTTAATAGCACGTATGCAGCACGCGGACAGCGCGCGCGCAGCGCACATGCAGCGCGTTCGTGGTGTATTCGCCAGATCTATTGGCACCCAATGTCGTTTTCGGTCTTATTTTCTGGCAGATTGAATTCATAAGGATGGCTTCCAATTGATAATCAGAAAGTAACTAGTCTTCTTGATGCTGCGGGTGCGCACCAGCACCAACAGCCTCCTGGTCATAATAGAGGACATAGTTCATGGTCCGCTTAATGATCTGTGAATGAAATGAATAAGGACTATATTCAGCAGTGGGTGTAGTCAGGCTGTATATGATGATGACGACGAATTCACCCTCTAATTGGGGTGCCAAATAAATACAATGTAATGCACGAGGGCATTTGGTAAATCCATAACTTTGAGGATCTCGACCAGATTGAAGATCTTGACCAACCCATCAAAAAAACATTTTTTTGTCAAAGTTAAAAAATACGCCTTTGTTTCAACTATCACTTCGTCATTTGATGTGAATCACTATTTTCTACGCAAGTGATTGTTCATCCCACAGAACAATCTTCCGTGGTTCATCTACACGCTCGACATTTTTATACGCCATCGTATTATATATTTTTAACAGCCTCCGTGGCCGAACGGTTACCATGCTGGTCTGCCACGCAGAGGTCCCGGGTGCGATTCCCGGGCCGGAAGAAATATTTGTATGGCCTACATTTATTTCTCTCGTGAGTTTGGGTGTCATTTGTGGTTGTCTACCTATGTGTGTGTACATGGCACCCACGATACAGGGTTTCCCTAGTGCGGGGCTATGAGAGCGTGAGTTATTTGTTATGTGTTATTTATATTTTCTGAATTTTTATTCATTACACAATGAGTTATAAAATATACAGGTAAGGTACAATAAAACCGTAAATCCTAGAAACTAAAACCAGGATTAAATTATATGAATAAAATTGGGTCCTCGCAGTAAGGCAAGTTGCTGGCAGCGTTCCCCCTTTGTATGGATATGCAACTGCGTTGGGCAAAGTAGCTGCCGGTCCTTGGGTTTCCCAGACAGTCCATTAATTTTTTGGATAAAATTTTGTTATTTGTTTTTGTTTTTTTGTGTGTGTAAGGGTTTTGACTTCAAAGGCTGCAAATAGGTGGTCACATTTATATTTTATTATTTTCTTTCTTTTATTACATTAATTTAATATGTAAGTATTAGTTAATATCACATTATGTTTTACTATTTTTTCAAAAGCCATGTTTTATCTTAAGTCATGCACCACAGAAACGTCCCATCCCTGCAGCGCAAGGTGCCTGCAAATACCTCCATTGATATGTACCTTGGTTGTTTTGGTTAACTCTATATATACTCTCACTTGTGCGGTGTAGGAACGATACGCGTGCATAACTAGATTGAAGGCCAAAGCAAAATAGAAGACTTTCGTGGTTATTCACTAAATGATTATCACTACCAGTGTCGGCTGTACCTAAGGAGGCAAGGTGTGCCGCGCACATGGGCGCAGCGCCTTGGGGAACGACCAACGTCGCTCGCGACGAGGTTTATGTAATATTATCATTTTGAAAGACATAAAATGTGTGTGTGGCAGCACTAGCTTCGCCTTTCTTTTCCCTTCAAACTGTGCCAGGCTAAGTGCTATATTTACAAAAATAAATAATTAATACAGTTAAAACTTATCGTTTTCATATTTAAATATAAATTATATACATAGTAACTTTTACAACCACGTGTTCTGACTCTAGGAATAAATATTTTAGCCAAGCCACCGCAAAGCGGTAAACTAAAAACGATTGACTAAGCGATAAATGAAATTGCTATCTGTCACGTTTCTCAGTCGTTTGAAGACAAGAAAAACTTTTTAATTTTCCATTATTTTCTTTTGATACGATCATAAAAATCTAAGCTGTTGTCCACAGTTACAACGAGATATTGAATATTGTAATTCTTAAACTGTTGAACAATGCAGTTTTCAGGGGACTGCTAGGAAAAGTATGAATGAACGACGATGTTAAGCTGTTTCGTTTGTAGTAGTAGGTATATGTGTAACTACATATTGAAAAAGTAATATACTTTGTCAACTGACTGTTAAGAGTTGTCAGCCAACCAGTGAATAAAACAGTATCAAGTGTAGGAGGTTAGAGTGTATATTGTAATTTTTAGTTTACGTTAAGTCATATAAGTAATAAAATGGGTCCTTTGACACTGCCTTGTGTGTGGGACACTGAATTAAAAAAGTTAGATGAACTCTTTGTTGATGAATTCATACCCACCTAGTACGATTTTTAAGATAGTCTTTAAAAATGCCAAATGTGTGCGTCTGATATTTATGTTCAACGTACAGAACACATCCATCGACTTAGGCCTACCTACCCTAGGACACCATATCAAAAGCATTCGCCAAGTCTAAAGTCTAAAATGCACTTCATTTTATTCTCCTTCTTGTTTGTTAACCAAGTGGTTCACATAGGAATGGTCAGTACCATCATTCAATCTACCTCACTGAAAACCACACTGAGACGGAGGTTTAGACGGTTTAGAATCTAAACATGTTATACTTTACTATTAATTGTCTTTTCCAAGATATTTGAAAAAAAAGGAGGTAATATTGATATAGGTCGATGATTATTATTGCAAATCAGACGTACCAGACGTAAATATTGATACCATAACAGATATCTTCAGTGCACTCGGAAAGATCCCCCCATTCAGACATCGCCAAAGACGTAGGTGATAGAAGGGACGATAACATTCATAACATTTTTGCCCGCCTGTCAAGTAAAGATCCAGAAGAAATAAGAACATTTGGTGAGATGTTAGTAGCAAGGTACCTATTATAGTGAGTCAGAAATTGATAGAATCAATTGTTCTTTAGGTGCGGACCAGTAGAAAGTAATGGCAGTGAAGGTTCTAAAGGTTTATTTAAATTGTCAAACTATTCACTTAAATACGGTTGCTCGAAATTCTCTCCTTTCTCGCTGTCGTTTGTATTACTTGATAGTGATGTATCTTTTATAAGAAATTGTTGGAATGTTTTCATATGCATTTTATCCACGCCATAGAATTGTACTAGTAATCCCTAATTCTAATATTTAAAAATACATTTAGAAAACCATAGTCGAAATATAGCCAATGTTTCAATGCCCTTTCTGACATTTGCCCCCAGTCTACTCTTCTACCTCCTGGCAGTGGTACAGACACATACATTAAAATATAAAATATAGCGAAATTCCCATGCGATTTTGGTAGATTATGAGTTTTAATTGCAATATTAATTACGTTTTATTTTGAAAAACGCATTCTAAGTCGCTGCGGTTTTCTTTGTTTGGACTTCCATATAAAACTTCACTTTTGGATTGGATCACAGTGTTCAACAGTTTATTTTATATTGATTTTTATTATACAGTTTCTACTCTGTAAGTCTTGCCTTTAATGTGATAAAACAAAATGTAAACTTGTATCCTTTATCGGCCAATAATCTGAAGAATGTACAGAAATATGTTGACTATGTCTAGATACAAGTTCAATGCGGCAAAGATGTATTCCTCAGGAGATATGCTGTACTTATGCTTGCCACCCAACATCAGTTGGGTGTCGTAGACAAGATAGAAGGAGAAGAGGAGAGCTCCCAAGCACGCATACACTAGGCTTAGAATCTCGTTTCGCACGAAGTACGCCACGATTCCTGGAAAAGAACGTTTTTAGGTAAACTTTCGATAGATTTGTACCAGACGTTCCCGGAACTGAGGGAACCTGAAAATGAGATCCTTTCATTTTTCTTCACAGGAATCAATAAAAAAAGTGTACTAAAGCTCCGCCTGTGAAGAATGCCTGGTTAAACTACAGGCATTTGGGACTTGTCAACTTATATTTCTGGGTGTTGAGCGCAGGTCGTACCACTCAGATCTTTGGGATTTAAAGCTCTGAGTAGCACTGCCATTGTTATGGGTAGACATAGACACTTACTACCAGGTCGACGACTTTCGTTCGTCCCATCACTAGACATAATAAAAAAATCTGTAACTTAAATAATTGTAAATTGGATTTAAACGTGACTCGACGAGATAGGATACAAGTGTGTCGTGATCACTGAATGATTCCCTGGTACATAATTGTTTATATGTACCATTGTTTAAGCAATTAAATTGAGATTCTGGACTGTACTAAAGGCCATTATCGAGAAGCGATTGTAGAAAGTATAATGCGCCTGATGGGCCTATTATGGCTCTACTACCGTATAAATAGTTAAAGGGTGTCCTTACCAAAAACGAGCAGCGTCATGAGTAAGCAACAAAGCATACCCCCCATCACGGTGAAGTCCCACTTAGTCTGGAAGGCGAACAGCGTCAGTGCTAAGCACAAGGCTGCTGTTATGCCCACAGCCATGAATACCTGTCAATTAAAAAGTTGTAATAGACATTTTTTGAAATGTTTGTAGCCTTCAGTAAATTTGGAACTATTAAAAATATAGATACATTTAAACAGTTGGACCTTTTTGGATTCCCCAGCACTTTTCTGTTGAGACGTATTTAAAATTTATGATGGATATTTTCGTAAGTGAATGGTGATCTCTTCTCAGATAGATCTCCAGGTGAATATGACAAATTCTATACATCTTGAGGGTCATACTTACAGCTTTGACATCATAGGCGCTGGTAGCGACACCAAGAAGAAAACTTTGGGCCAAAGTAAAGGTAAATAGGAAAATGTAGTTCATGGGCACCTGACGTCGCACGTTGGTACAGCACGCCATTGCAATAATTGTGACAAATACCATTGCCAAAGCTACCCAGCTACAAAAAAAAATCAATTCAAAATTACTTATTAATACAAAGATCGAACACAAAGTAACACCAAGGCTGGTAGTTGTAAAGTAACACAACAGGGTGGCGAATACTTTCGTAGATTTCTCATAGATGGCGTTACGACTAAAAAGTCATTGAAAAAAACCAAATACAAAGATTCGACAACAAGGACAGAAAAATTCGTGAAGTCCGCTTGTTCGTTCCGTGGCTTAGTTGGCATAGAAGACATCGGTTCGAATCCGGCCGGATCGAATAATTTTTCTGAGTGTTCGATCTTTGTATCAATAATTACAACAAAGAGGTTCAAACCAGCGTCTTCAGCGCACCGTGCCAACGCTCTCTCAACTGGGGTACGGAAAGAACCATCACACCTTACGAATATGCTATGTGCTTGTTAAATCTTATGGATTTTAATTTAACTGCCTCCGAGGCCGAATGGTGACCTGCTGGTCTGCCACGCAAAGGTCCTGGGTTCGATTCTCGGGTCAGGAGAAATATTTGTATGGCCTGCATTTAATTCTCTCGTGAGTTTGGGTGTAATTTGTGGCCGTCTATGTGTATGTCCATGCCACCCACGATACTGGGTTTCCCGAGTGCGTGAAAAAAAATTGCATTATTTGTTGGTACAAGAACTTATACAGGGTGGAACAGAACGACCGACAAAGCCGAAAACTGTGAAGAGTCTTAAATATGTACTTAATTGTACTGAAAGTCTTTTTGTTCTAAGTGTAATAGTTTCCGAGTTAGTCAATGATAAAGGTTTGCTTCAAAACTCTGTATTGTCAACCCTACATCATAAAACACAGCTGTTTGGAGGCAACTACCGGGAGGTGCTCAGGGCAAAACTTTGCAATTTAAAAGGTCGTTGACCTCGGTCGTTGATCAGCACCCCATCAGTCGCTTTCTTTGCTCAATCACTTTCTTTGAGCAATCATCATGTGAATGATGATTAATTATGCCCCCTAAATTCCGTGTTTGACGACCCAATATTTACATTTACCGAAAAAAAGCACCTCTCATAGAATCTTCGGGAGACATTGTTTCTAAACTATGCGTTGTCATAAACTACCTACAACAACTTATGAAAAGTAAAGTTTTCTAAATGACTCTGTCAGGAGTTTAACTCATATTTCCTGCCTCATAAGATAAGACTAACTTAAATAAACATAACTAAATTAAGTAAACACGTTCTACAACATGCGTCAAGTACTCAAATTACAATAGTCTCCTAAACCTTAATCCGGCCCTAACGTAAAATAGTAAATTGTGGCCAATCACGTCACTTATAACCGCTTAGAGATTTAGAGATGGACACTTGATACCTGTTATCTGTCTTTGATAGCATAATCGAGAGATCGTTTTTTTTTGTACTAGTCTATTTTTCAATGCATATGGAAATAGTTTTAATTTACACTACAAGAATTTACTAACTTTAAAACGAAGAGTTAATTTTAATGAGATCAACATTTAAAACTAAAATTTCTGTTAACTTGAGCCGAGTAGTTGAAATTTTAATAAATGTAATGTAAAAATAAATAAATCAGTTCTTGGAGGTCTGCAGACCACCTCCACGGTTCGTTTTTTATTTTTTATTAAATTTTATTATTTACTACAATTCATTAAACGACTTGCATTTACCTTACTTTTACTTTTAAATTGCTCATGATACTTATACCAGACAAGATGTCAAGATGATTATTGCGAAACCTATTTCTTCATCATAATTGTCTTTTTTTAAATTAACATTTAGATATTTAATAATCAATGATATCCGACGCGTACGCCGCCGCCGCGCGCATCTCTATGCAGAGTTGCCAATTACGCGACTTTGTCCCTTTATGTGACGATTTGATATCAAAAGCGTCTTTTATTTCGAGCGACAAAAAAAATTGGTATTTTTTGGCGCGTATTTAATTAGGTTTAATCGTTTAAAATTTAATATTATTTTTATCGTTGTATTCAGGAGGAGTCTTTTGCCTGTACTGTGACCATTCTGTTTAGTGATATTTGCTTAGTCTAGTTGGCAACACTTTTTTATTCATAAATTAGTTCAAAATGCCTGGTTGTACGGTAACTCGTGGTCTCATGTTTTTCTCGTGTTTACAACACAAAACAACGTTTACGTATTAATTTTTGGATTGTGACAGCAACTTATTGGAATAGTATTTAAGTGAGAGCACTTATTTCTTCTGCGAGTGCCAATGACACGAACGCCGCCTGTGGGGCTTCATCAATTATGTTAGTAGATAATATACTAACATGATTGATTCGCTTAGGGTTGTTGCACCGCGAAAGGTTTAAATCTGGACGAACATTTTTCAACTGCTCTGATTTTACATTTAAAGTAAATAAAAGTCATGTATATGTAGGGTTCTTATCGTGATATTTTCGGTTTTGTCGGTCACCCTGTATATAAAGACCTATAAAAAGAAATTGAAAAAGGTTCTAGTACGTTTCACTTACAATAGCCATGCATTGGCGTATATCCATCGTTTGGTGGGCTCGTGGAAGAGAAACCATGCGATGAAACCCATTGTGATTAACAGTTGTACCATTAGAATGGAGTACACCTGTAAAAGAAACCATAATATTTTAAGCTATTTGGTTTTGCGTAGTTTAGGTCTGTAGTAATGAGCGGTTACATAGCGTAGCGTAATAAAATGAGTAAGGTAACATCATTCATACGCAGCACTTCGCATAATAATGAAAGGCATGTGGAACGACGAGCTCAATGCATCGCGAAGAGCACCGAGAAATTATGCGAATGTGTCCGTCCGTACACGGCACGCACACGTACAAACCGCGCTGCTACGTTTGTATGGATGGAGTTATTATACTGGTCATATTTATCCTATATCCTTAGTCCGGTATTAACTGTAATATTGGAGGAGATATCACTCGGAACTACCGATAACAATTTCAAGTTTTTATTTAATTATTTATTTTCAAAACCTAATCTATTATCATTCTGATGCAATTAACCAGCAAGAAATATTACACGTAATATAAAATGCAAAGCACTATCTTTGTGAATTCACTCAGAGAAGAATGGAATAGATCAATCCTATCCGATATTTCGTTGAGGGCAAGCAATGTGCGCGTTAGCGGACAGTCAGTCAAGAGATTGGTGCCGCCAGCAGTGGTGGCCGGCGACGTCGGCACACGTACCCATCAGGAACACACAAGCTTAATACCCTAGTAGCATCGGATTGTATAGCATACCTAGTGTTGGGTAATTTGTCCCTATCCACTGACCTGAGAGAAAGGGTTTTCTGGAGAGACTACGGGAACGACAGCAAGACCAGGGTACGCCTTTGCGTCACTGGTGGACCCGGACTTGGGCATGGACTCGCTGGGGTTTGTGGTTAGCTGCAGGGACGGACATGTTTGTCTGCCCCGGTTGGGTGTAGCCGGAGTGTCTGTCTCGTGAGCAGCTATCGCGTCTTAGTAGCGGTCTAGTTGAGGGCCTGAAGTGAGGAGACGCGCGGGGCGCGTGAGTTGCCCTTTAAATTGGAAGCTATGTCCGGACATTATCGCAGGACACTGCGACTGGCATCTCCAGCACTAGCCCGGAGAACTAGTACAGGATAAGCTAGATATCCTCCAGTCCCTCCAGCCGCTTAGATTATTGGGAACTGGAAAGACGTCGTTTTTTGGCGTCGGGAAGTGAGCGTGCCCTACAGCTCCGCCACCAATGAGGAGATTTGGCAGTGGACTAAGAGTCGACGGCTTGGCGGTGGTAACCGCTAGTTGTGCAATGCGTAACGGGAAGTGAGTGAGTGTACCTACTACTGTACGTGCACCCGGGGCGGCTCATCCGAGGCACTAGCCTCTCGAAGAACCGGATGAAGTCAAGTGACAGAGGTCTGTGACAACCCTGTTGTGACCTTGTAAGGTTCCTGTGCGCGCACAGGTTATAGTGCAGTTCTCGTATACCCTAAGGGTCGGTAGGGAGGGACTATAATCAAAAATGTAGAAAGATATGGGTCTGTTTGGTCATTTTTCGAAAAATTTCAAATAAGTAGTGTAAATTTTTCCGGAAATATTCCAGAAAAATTGAAAAATATTGGAAAAATGTAATTTGAAGGCTCATATTATGTTCTTCGTTTAGAAATATGTTTTGAAGTTTTATTAAGAGGGAGCAGAGGAAAAATTCCTGATCTTCGATTTGATTTTAGAGGGCTATATCCACTTTAAAGTTAAAAATAAAATATTGTATGAGTAACTACACGATATATTCAAGCATAGACACTAATCAAAAACATAAAACAATAAAGTTTCCTCGATAGATAAAAATCACGAAATCACCTCTAATTTTCACATTTTTTCGATTCATCCTCGAAATGCTACAGGTTATTAGGACAAAAATTAGATAATTAATTATATTTATGCCTGATCGAGAACTGTTGCTACGGATTTTTTTAAATCCCTTTAGTTTTAGAGTTATTCCGGTAAAACGAATTTGGTACTTTTAATGTGCAAAATTCAACATCTCCTGTCGCATGTCACGCGAACTTCAGGCATATGTTTGTCTCACAAATGTGGGCTGAGCCAACGTCAAAACTTTTTTGGCATGCTCCCTCTTAAGCGTGAGTAATAAAATGAAATTGAATGCAACAGCGAAAAAAACCGGTTATATTGGTTCCATCGTTTTCGTTCAGTAACTTTGACTTTTGACAGGTGTTAATGTTAAATGTGGAAAAAATATAGGAAAAATATTCTGAAAAACATGTTTTTTTTTGAAATGGAAAGTTTTCCATGATCCAACATAAAGCATACTTACCTCTAATTACTTTCACTAAGCACTTGTTAACGCTAAGTTCTTGAGCACGTGTAGCACATTGTATCTTACCATACCCAAGATAAAAAGATTAGGATACATCAGGGCATAGAAGGGATAATTTTGTGAAAATACTCGACCTCGAGTATGTTATTATTATTAATACAAAGATCGAACAACACAAGTGAGTGAAGAGACTAATCATCAGTTTCTCACAGTGATTGCCACGCAAAAAACTGTTTAAACCCTATAGAAAGATCTATAATAAGCACATAGCGAAATCTGTACGATCTGCTGATTCAGTCTGTAACTCAGTAACGGTGTGACAACAGATGCTAGTTCAAATCCAGTCATACTGAAGGGATTTTTCTTTGTTTGATCCTTGCATCAATAATAATATCAATTATACGGACTAAAGACGGATTTACATTTGTCTGACGTGTCGTGTCGTGACGTGTCAAAACGGTGTCGGTTTCATACATTTAATATGGTTTGATTTATATTAGTGTGTCGCAATCTGACGTGACGGCTTGTGTTGTGTGACACGTCAGACTGATGTAAATCCGGCTTAAAGCGTAAAAAACCAACAATTTTTAAAAAGATAGTAATTTTTACCGAAAAGTTTAACCTAAACAATAAATAGTAGTGTTACAAATAAGTGTGTAATGTAAACCAGAAAATATGTTAAAATTCTAATGGGCTATCAATAAAAATATAAACACAAAAATGGCTCGAAACTTTGGGGCATTTCATGTAGGTCGCATTTTTATCGCATATCGTTTAGGTTGTGCGTATTTAGTTCATGAGTCATAGTATTCCAGATCTTTCGATATGCCTTTATTTGTTATAATGGAAGCAGACGATAATATTTGAGCAGTAAAACGTATACAACTCTGCGTCCTGATTTTGATTAAAATCGGCATCAGTCCGATCGGGTAGTCTTGAAATCAGATGGGTCTCTGCATTGACCTATTGGTAGGTCAATGGGTCTCTGAGCGAGAAGATGAACCTGATTCCTACTATATCTTTCTAATTTGTGAGTTAAATTAACTATTGTTCCGATTAGAAATGACAACAATTTCCGATCGGCCCGTTGTGAATCGCAATTATGCGCCAGGAGTCGGAAAAGACGCAGTTTCCGATAGGGAAAGGCAATCAAAATCAAAGCTGCTGCTGGTGGTAGTTCAAAGTTGACTAAATTTTATGATTGTTTGTTTAAGCGTTTATAATAAGAATAAAGAGTGTTCTTGCTTACCTTCCTAATGAATCCTTTCCGTATACTTTGATCATCGAAGTCGAAGGTGACGCCTCCATCTTCGCCTTGTGAGTAATCGTTCATGCCTGGTGGAGGTGCGTATCCTTCCTGGAACATCACAATAAAATTTTTCCTTATTTCTTTTTTTCACAACCCAAAGTTTATTTGAAATATATCCTTGCTTAGCTATAAGTCGCTGCGTTCTGCTTTTGTGAATACTTCGACTAGGTAGTCATTGTATTTTTAAGAGCTGGAATGTATTCTACCAGTCGGATCTATCGTTATTAAAATCTATATTCATAATGCAATGGAAAGGCGGCCTCACACGGTCAGAGATATTACAGATTTCCTCAGACGTCTAACGATCACCGACAAATACATACCGGTGCTGCCCATTTCATATTAATAAATCAACTACAGAGCGTGTATGATTATTAATGAATGTTGTATGTCAGGATCGTTGTGAGTACCTAAGCTTTGCCTAGCCGCAGCCTACATCGATGGGAAGATGGCGTGGTAAACCGTAGTTGAAGGCATACACCTCGAGAAGACCGAGTAAAAAATCCTTCATCATTTACAATAAAAATATTCAAAAAATGTAGGTAGATACAATCTGAAAGGGTTGACTGTAGCAATCCCGTAGATTTTGTCACCTAAGTTGATAATTCACTGTCCACCAGGTCGGAGGGGCAGGTAAGGAAATTCCGTTGATGAAGACCACTTATTTCACTTTTATGTCTTTTACTTCAGAACACTAGCTCTTTCTGTCGCTTGACACTTCTAGACGTGTGTCGATCGTGATCGATCGAATCAAAATGATTCGAACAGCACCTGCGACCCGATAACCCGGGTTACTAGATTCTAAGTAACCCGATCATTTTAGAGTTTCATGGGTCATGCGTGCAATATTCAACTTTATTTAACTGCCTCTGTAGCCAAACGGTTACCATGCCGAGGTCCCAGGTTCGATTCCCGGGCCGGGAGAAATATTTGTATGGCCTACATTTATTTCTCTCGTGAGTTTGGATGTAATTTGTGATTGTCTATGTGTGTGTCCATGGCACCCGCGACTCAGGGTTTCCCTAATGCGGGGCTATGTTGAGTGTGTGCATTATTATTATTCGACTTTATCACTATAATTTTAGAGATTACTCAACAATTAACAATATTATTGTTGTCTCGTTGACTCTCACGTGAAGTCCCCACTCACGACACGGTTCGCCTTCTCACTCTTCGTTTGGGTCGAACATTTGTTTGATAGAGCATTCGTTCGATCAACGAGTCAATGGGTTAACGAATCAATCAGTCTATCAATCATTCCTCTTAATTGCTTCGTGCACTAGTTAATATTAAAATATTAATGGATAATAAATAAGTAATTTTGAATGCTCATAATTTTTTTGTTATGTATTTGTGTGTTGTAGGTGTTACTTTTCTTAGAAAGAAATTTTAGTATCCTAAGTGTGGTTTATCAATGATGCATTTAACTTAACACATTACTCATCA
>NW_020654520.1:2766663-2778777 GCF_003589595.1 Hyposmocoma kahamanoa
TATATGAACTCGTACATTATAAACATTTCCGCGCTCGGAACGCTTCCAGAGCAATAGGGTGAGGCCAGACGAGCGTTATCTTTTGAGTCGTTGTGGGTGAGCGGTAGGGACACTGGCTTTATTTCAGAATTTGTTTTTTTACAAACGAAATAATAGCCATTTGGAAAATGTATATCGTACACTATACGTGTACTATTTAGTTCAGTAGATATTAAAAAAAAATTGGTATATGTAAAGTATATATGACACAAACAAACGCTTAAAAGCAACTGAATTTCGGTTGAATGTAAACTACGAGACTCTAAAAGAAAAACGCGACTCACAACTCACAAAATTGCGCTTGTCTGGCTTCACTGTTATCAACAACAAAAGGGTGTCCTTACCAAATATAAACAACACGACCAAGCAACAAAGAAGCATACCGCCCTTCACCGTGAAGTCCCATTTGGTCTGGAAGGCAAACAGCGTTAATGCTAGGCATATAGCAGCTGTTATTCCTACTGCCATGTATAACTGCAAAGAGAAAATTCTTCTAGGTTTTTGGTATAGTGAATAAAAACAAATTTGAAGAGTAATGTCATTGACTTACAAATAAATGGACGACGGGTCTAATACAAAAACCACGAAAAAAATGTCCCAAGTCAACCTATTCGAAATTTAAATTGTAATATATATGTATGTCATCGCAGTATCGCGCTGTCAGTAGAACAAATGAAGACTATAGCGGAGTTTGGCGCTCTGTATACGATTTTAGCGCCTTACAAGTGCGGACACTTTTTAGCGCGGACCCGACGTCCATATAATTGTAAGTCAATGAGTAAATGTTGTTATTTTCTTTAAATTTATTTAAGAAGTACCATATAAAAAAATTATAATTCTTAGGATTAAAACTTAGGTGCCTCTACACTAAAGGAACATGACATGAATCAATGGTAAATGTATACAATAAAATATTTAAATATTATGACGAAAAAAAAAGAAAATTAATTGAATCTATGTGTGTATACATGTAAATCTACACATCCTTATATGCATTTTAGTTTACAGTATATAAGTATAGCGTCTACTTAAAAGTAAACCCACACAAGTGATATTTTGCACAAAAAATCTCCAAATTATGTACAAAGTTGTAAAAATATCACCATCTTTCTGCAGATAAAACTCTTATCTTTTTTGCTTTATAGCTTTTTTGTTATTGAGTTTCACCTGCAGAACGATAGTGGTTTTCTTACCATAGCTTTACAAATGAAAGACTTTTAGTGGAAAATGTCACTTATGTGGTTTTACCTTTAAACAGACGATATGTAGATTTACATGTATACACACATAGAGTCAAATAATTTTCCTTTTTTTTTGTTATAATATTTAAATATATTATCTTATTGTTACATAGGCCTCACTCAAAGAACCCCATACCGACCGGTCTAGAGCTGCTTGCGTCCAGCGGATTTCCGCAACCTATGCTGTCATCGTTGTCCGGTAAGTACAAAGGCGCGGTCGCCACTCGCGAACTCACACTATAACACAATGTGCGCTGTCCACTGACAGTTATGCTCTGGCTACACAGAAGCGGCCGCGGAAGCGGCGGCCGCGCGTTGTCCGCGCGTTTCAGTGTGGCTGGGTTCTATAAACTCGTGCATGCAAAAATTCTCGCGTCCGCAACGCTGTCGTGGCCGCCTCTGTGTGGCCTCAGCATTAGTTTTGCAATTCTCTGAGTATGTCGGTTACTTTGGTTTTTTTTTGCTGATGTAATCATTATTAATTCGATCTCGCAGTGAATTTCCATTCCATTTGCCATTTCCATTGCCGTTTGTGTGAGTTTGTGCGTGTGTGCGTGGTGGTATGGACGATGCGGTACTATTGTGGACCTTCCTTAGTATGCCATGTACTGCTTAGGACTGCTTGTGCGGTACGACTCAAACGATGGCCCACCTTATGTCGTGCCCCGCGTGCCCTAACACTTGCACGCTTGAGGATTTAATGGCAGCTACTAGTGACGCGGTCGACGTGGCTGAGTTCTGGTGCACAACAGTATAATGTATGTCATCGATACGATAAGAAGAAGAAGTACGCCATGATTATCGAACGAGTGATACTTTCGTATCATTTGTGCATTCAGTTTCGTGGTATGGCCGTTTCGTCAGGTTTTTGGTCATATTTTATGATTAGTGGTGTTTACTTGATGCAACACAGTTCTCGATTCTGATTCATTTAGGAAACAATGGGATGATAATTCTTAAGACCTTAGAAAATGCTATAAAAATATTCTATAATGTTACGTATTAATAAAGGATTTAATTATTATATTCTGGTATTATTATGTCACAACTTCTTATAATCGTATACAAGTATTTGTATACTTGAAAATTCATTATTCTAAATACGTGCTACGTCCGCGTCTTCGATTTAATCAATCGCTTTAGTGCCGAAGGAGGTTTATCCCATCACTAAATAGAGTTTGTGGCGCGATCGGAGGTACAAAAATGTGGCACGCTTGGTTTCGTACAGATCGCGGTACTTGCGGTGTCTATTTAGACATAAGGTCTTACTCAGAGTGGCGGCCGGCGTGGGTGCCAGCGCGAATGCGTGTAAATCAAAATGTACGTAGACGTCCGTTGCGTTCAGTTGTTTTTAAAATTCTTTATTTAAGTAAGTAAGTTACATATGTAAACACTAAATTACAAATTACAACATCAAATTTTAAACACTTTATGAGGCTATATACACCTATCAAAGTTTAAACACGTCTTTACAAATATTTCTTGTTACGTCATAAATGCTTAAGTACGGCAATTACAAGACGTAATCGTAAAACTAGGATAGTAGTGTGAATCATTGTAATTGATCACTTATAACCTATTAATTCTTTTCATATTTTGATTTATTATAATTTAATACAAACAAATATAAGGTAGAGTGCAAATAAAATTATTTGCCGAGCTCAGCGATCGAATTACGACCAGTTGCGTTGCGTTCAGTGACCGCGCCCGCTCGGTGCCGCGCGGGACCGACCGAGGCCGGCGGGGGCCGATATTGGCTCGGTCCGCCCGTACCTTTCACAGTGCTTAAGTCTAGCGTCTAGCGTCTAGCGTCTATTTGCGATTTCGACGTGTGGATTTACCTGCTCGTAGCCGCTTCGGCACTGTGAAAGGAGAGACGCCAAGAACCGCGCACCCACACCCGCCGCCGCGCCCGCGCCTGCACTCTGGATGAACCCTATCTCTGTGGTCGTCACTTTTACTTAATATGTATGTATAATTTGGAACTGAATAAATTGAACTCACTGAAGGCACAGGTACTTACAGTATGGGTGTTGTACTTGCTTGTTATGATTCCTAGCATGACACTCGCGGCGATAGTAAAAATAAAGAGAAATATGAAGTTGCATGGCACTTGGCGTCGCAACGATGTGCAGCAAGACAGAGCTACAACGGTAAATGTTTGGGTTCCGACGGCTACCCAGCTGTGAAAACAATAGGTACAAACGTTATAAATAAGTGCCCTGGACACTGTAGTCTGGTTTCAAACTAGTCCGTGTGTAACACTTACAAAATCCATGGATATTTAGCAACAAATACTTGTACGTCATGGACGTAAATGAACGCCGAGATTATTCCTGCCGTCACCAGTAATTGTACCATCAGAATTGAATACACCTAAAAATAAACTATAATAAATATTATTTAGATATATTATGCAGTGTTATTTGTAAAATAGGAATAACAACCTCCCAGGACTATATTACAAACAGCACAAACAACAACAACTTTTGTTCCATGACGTTTTACAAATTGTTATAATTTTACCAAAAAGAAACTTTTAAGTTTTTGTTGTACTCATTGAGTATATAACCAGAAATAGAGACGAAATAAGGGCCATGTATTCCTGGTAATTCATCAGTCATACATAACTTATAAATGAAATTAAAAATTAGAAATCTGAAATAGTAAAGCGCCAACAACTGACTTCTGTGTACGTCTCCGTATATTCCAAAAAATATTCTGTATTTATTGTAATGAAGATAATATCACTAACAATGGCGTGCTATTCCATTCGGTGGTGTGGTGAAAAACAGCAAAACATCTAATTACAAAACAAACGTAATCAAATTTCATCGGTAATTAAATATTAAATATGTAATAAAGATCAAGTTATCTGGTTGATTTGAAGTGAAACAATTGACGATACCCATTGATGACACCCGTCAATTGTTTCGAATTCGGGTTGGCCAATCGGAGCGCCGTTGTCACAGTAGTTATATCGCAGAATAGTTTTCAAACAAATTATATTCCATTTCGTCTCTATTTCTGGTTATATACTCGATGGTTGTACTATATGATACTTTTTAGACCTGTATTTGGCAGTAAGTTGAAACGTGCAAGTGTCCTCCCCGACGAATATTACCTTCTTACCGCAAAGAGTTTTTTTTTTATATAATAACGCACACACTCGACATAGCCCCGCACTAGGGAAACCCTGTGTCGCGGGTGCCATGGGCACATATAGACAACCACAAATTACACCCAAACTCACGAGAGAAATAAATGTAGGCCATACAAATATTTCTCCCAGCCCGGGAATTGAACCTGGGACCTCTGCGTGGCAGTCCGGCATGGTAACCGTTCGGCCACAGAGGCAGTTCAGTTATCACCGTTTAGAGTTTTTTTATTGCTTGGCCTTATTCCCATTTATTTGGGGTCGGCCCTTCTGATTTCTCTTCTTCAAGACGGTTTCTCCTGAGTCGTGTGTAGTTTTAACTGAAGCTCTCGCTGATCTGTATTAATAAGGGATATCCATGTGAGGCAGGGTCTACCATGCCCCTTGGACTGACAACTCATTTCAAGCACTTTCCTTGTCATATGATTAGGCGGTCGTCGCATAACATGTCCGTACTACCTAAGTCGGGTCTCTAGAACCTTTTCCGGGATAGGTCTCACTTTAAAACTGCCTCTGATGTGGACGTTTTTGACGTGGTCTAATCAATGTAACGCCGCCCGTCCATTTTTGCATTTTCATTTCCGCGCTGTGTATTCCATTTTCTTGCAGCTTTTTGATATAATAGATATAATCACCGTTTAGAGTGATCTATTTAAATCGTACGAAAGTAATACAATGTGTTGATTTGCATTCTCGCCATATTTACAGAGGTCATACTATATAAGAAACTGAACTAAAATGACTAAAAAAAAAATCGAAAAAGAAATTCGTAAATTCCTATTTTTTATTTAATTGTGGTAAACAAATTTAATCAATGACTTGCACACACGGCATCGGCACTTGCAAACATTTTGAACAATGACCTTAAATGCGCAGAAAGAAACGCATTTTAGATCTATTTGGTGGTGGGGCCGGGTAGCGACGCGGCGGGGTAGTGTTGTATCGAGCGCGCAATTGGTAGATCAGTCGACCTTGCTTCCCATACTGACTGCGTCTACGTCACGCTGACATCCCGCATTCTATTCTAGTCAGGGGGTCTACTCTCGATCTCCGTCGGACATACGTCCGAAACAATTACTGCCAAATAAGCAATACTTGACCAAATGAAAAGACGCGTGATGCGAATGAAGCTTCATACTGGATACTTGTCTTTTAATTTTGTCGAATATTACTTATTTGACAGGAACTGTTTCGGACGGATGTCGGACGGAGATCTAGAGTTAAATGCCACGTGGTTTAGTATGTAAACAAGAGTTAGTACTTCAAAAAAAGAGTTAGTAGCACAAGTGAGTGTCTATTCTTATGGCATGATGTGAAACGTTTAGTTTACGGGAGGATACGAGTGTCGTAGTTTCTGCTTTCAAAGTTGTGGAGTCTAATGTTGAAACGAAAATCACGTGTAAATCTCTGTAGAGCTGGTGGTGGCTCCGGTACGGAGCCAGCTACCAGCTGTGGAGCTAGGTACTTCTAGCAATACTTTCATATAACCTAAAATTGGCACCAAAGTACCAAATCTAAGTTACAAAAAACTTTTTTCAGTTAACTTTAAAATAAACTTTTTTTAAAATTATAACAATACTAGTACATAATCATAATTTAAAAAATAGGTAAATAAGCGATCGAGAAAGATTACGTATCGCTCGGTGAAGCGGGTGGCGGGGCCACTGCCCTTGCGTGGTACATATGACTTCGAGATAATTTTGACATTTTAGATACAATTAGCCAGAATATTGAACAGAATAATTTTTTTAATATTTTCAGATGATTTAGCATTATTTTTATTAGTAATCTCTTAAATATGGCGAGAATGCAAATCAACACACTGTATATGGATGAATTATTAAGTCATGGAAGATAATATGTTGTTGTTTATGATATTATTAGGGATATCTGCGTATTTGTCAACTCTCATCCTCAATATTTTAAAACACGCGTGAAGTCATTCAAAGGCAAACTAGAGCAAAAATTATGTATCTCTTATACCAACCTCGTTGCCATAAAGTAATTTATAAGAATAACTGCTTCAACATGTGTATAATTATTTACAATAAATTACCAAACGAAATTAAATTGTTACTAGGACATACTTTTAAATTAAAATTGACAAAATGGCTTTTGACACATTGCTTCTATAGTAATAAAGAATACTTAGAATTAACAAATTCATTACATTAATTATAAACTATACAGACTACAGAAACATTGAATCCCATTAATATTTGCACATTTGCTTGCAGGTTGAAGACAATGTACCTAATTTTACTTAAGACCTTTGTAATTACTGTATTCTGGCAAATAAACGTATTCTATTCTATTAATAATACAGTTCTGGGAGGTTGCTAGTTTTACAAATAACCCTTAATGGCGACTATACAATACCGGGCTTCTTTAGGCAATCTGTAAATCGCGTCGTGTCAAAGAACAATAAATACAGTAGAAGTGGTTAGATAGCGTCTGACGCGTGCTAACATTAATAGGTCTCGAAAGACCTACTTGAGCGCAGTCCGCCATTGTCGCTTTGTATGGTATGGTTGTGTAATTCTTTCGCGCACTCTCTAAAATCGCAGAAAAATGCTTTTTAAAACAGTTGCTCAAAACGTGGTATTTTTCGCACTACAAATCGTGCGGAAAGTTGAATTTCTCGCACTAGTGCTTTTTACTTTTCCAGTTTTTTTTAAATTTACTATTGTTTTAAGTCTTAAACATAGAACTAAAGAGATTGTATATTTATTTCATATTTATGTGCTTTGTGGCGTAAGTCATTCGTCATTACTATACTATATCTATGGAGAGACCGCATTTTTACACCTATGAAGTAAATGCTCCTTAGTAGCGATATGTAGAAAATTAAGTAATATAAAATAGTAATTTTAATGTGGCTGAATACTGGCAACAGTTGCCATATTGAAAAAAGTCGGCCAAAAAAAGTACTAATTTTTTTCATCGTTTACATTCCCGCCTTTTTCATTAACTTTTTTACGATTTGATTTTGTTATTGACTACTTTAGTAGTCAAAATTGAAAGAATTGACAATATTATTTATGCAAAAAATGAGTGATTCCGACGAGTGTATTGTAGATTTAACACCACCAGATATACGTGCAAGGCAAAGACCTCAAAGTACAGTGTTACTCTTAATAATTGTTCAAATTGTACTCTGAATTTTTATCAAACAAACGAATAAAATGAGGTTTTTTTTTAAATACTGTTTTATTTTACTTTCAATGTAGGTTTTTCGCAAATGTATTAAAAAACGTTGTTTGATACACATGCGGATTTGTCATTTTCACTTGTCTCGAGTCTCGAGACTCGTGAATAATGACTAACTTTCCGCACTTGTATCAAAAATAACTATTATTGTGCTGTTTTGGAATGCAAAAATGATAGCTGCACCAAAAATGTTACCCGTAGCAGTATTTCATAACATGTCTGTCTTGTTTTAAAAAAATTTAAATTTTCTGTTTATCGAATTGATTCAGAATTGATAACCGTTCGTCGTAGTCCAGCTACTGCTCGCAAGATGGCAGCATGTTAAATGAAATTTCAATATAAAATCAAAACATCGTAACTCGCAATAAAGATATTGAACTTTCAACGATATAGCGACTGGCTAAAGTTCAAATTATATTAACAATATATCGAGGCTTTGGCACTTCCACAGTAAGTTTTGAGGTAAATTTTGACTTTAAAAAATGAAACAATAATACTGGCAGTCATTTATCTATAACAAACCACCGTGGTTGTTGTCACAGTGAGTGAAGATGATTGAAGAAACTATAACAGATTTAGTTTAATTACTTTACGTATGAACGCTCTCCGTTCATATGGATCTTCGAGTAAATAGGTCTGTGTGTAGTTATCTTGCCAAGGTATGTACCAGGGTTTTGGTCCTCTAGGGTATTGTGATCCACCCGGGGGTCCATATCCTGCGTACCCAGCAGATGGGTATGGTGAATACTGTGGGGAATTTGGATACATTCCAACGGAGTGCTCTTCGTTCACTGGAGATGATCGGTAACCACCAGGGTATCCTCCCTATAATTTTAGAGATAAATGTAAGCCAGCATTTCGTACCTTTGGTAAAATGTAATATGTTAAATACTCATACTCCTTTTATTACATGAAATTCATGAAAATAACACGAACCACAATAAGATTCGATACTGCTTCAGCTTGATATTAAAATTTTTCCCGTACTGTATCGATTCTACTGTGCGGGTCGAGCAGCAGGTACACTGGCTTCATTTCAGAATTTCTTTTTTTACGAACGATATTAAAGCCATTTCAAAAACGTATATCGTATACTATACATGTTTTCCTTATTTCAGTTGATATACTCGTATATAAAGCGATTTCCTTGTAAAATTTCGAGGTAAGTTTGTGTTTTTTTTCCATCGTGAAATTGTTTAGGAATCGTGTTTTCACACCGTATAGTAATCAGTGTATATATCCTTAATTTTACTATATATTTTTCCAAAGTGATTCATTCAATACTTTCGCTGTTATGCGGAATCACATAAGTGACATTTTCCACAAAAAGTCTTTATTTACATGGATATGGTAAGGAAATCACTATCTTTCTGCAGGTGGAACTCAATAACAAAAAAGCTATAAACTCAATAAGAGTTTTATCTGCAGAAAGATGATGATTTTCTTACAACAGCTACGTAATTTGGAGATTTTTCGTGGAAAATGTCACTTATGTGGTTTTGCCTTTAAGCAGACGATATGAGGTTGTATTGACTCTTAAACAAATTATGTTACGATTGCATAAATTTCCTATTAAACATATCCGCGCGAGCATTGTGCTATTGCCGATTGATGCGCTGTGGCAGATGTTTTTGTCGTACATTAATGCAAACGTTTATAAACGTTTATTCTACACAATTTAACAAATAATCGTCAAGTTGTCAACTCGCATAGGCTTCGATCGGACACGTTCCATTAAACAAGTTTTGCGGTGAATTTACCGATTTGCAAAATGTGTGAAATTCCTGAGGTGTACATCATTTGCTCATGGAATGTGTTCGGACAGAACCTATCCGGACGGGGATGTTTGCACAGGCTGGTTTCCGTTTAATTAACCTGTGAAATGTCGATACTGTATGTCGCTAGAGATTAAATATTTTGATATGTTATAGACCAATGACGTCACTATTAAGATTATTATGGCCAAATAGCGTTCGCTTGCGTTCTTCGGTGAAATAAAAGAAATTAAACGTCGTAGCAGTACGTTGTTCTATATCAATAACATGTTTAGGGCGGCATATTACTTAGCTCGCGCGAATTTGTTAAGCATAAAAAAGATATAGACTATTTCGTTCCTTGAATTTTTAAATCTTTCTCCTGAAAAGAGTTATGACTGTGCAGATGTGGCCTTCAGTTTAATAATCAATTTCGTTATTATTGATACAAAGACCGAACAAACATAGAAAAATGTCTTCCATCTGACTGTACTCGGTCTGTAGCGCAGTTGGAAGAGAGGTTAGGCGAACAGACATTGCCCAACATACAAAGTGGTGATGACAACGAATATTTTCAGAGCCTTAAGTCCTATAATTAATGTTCGCAAAAAGGTGTTCCGACCATTGATTATAGGTGGTGTACCCTAGAGTTTCTTGCTCGTTCTTCTCAGGGAGGTCAGCGTAGTGAACGAGCAGTAGATTAAATGTAGCTTAAATGTGACGTTTTCAAGTGTAAATTTATTTTACCTATGGAATAAATAATCTTTGACTTTGACTTTGACTTTGACTTTGTGATATAGCTACAAGAAGCGACATGGAGTTGTTAAAACCACCAAATATTAATCAATAACTTTTTCGAATTCCGGATTTCCGGAAATGGTTTTTTTTTACCATTAAGCATACCATTCTTATAACTCTCAAAGTCATAGTGATATGAAGTTACGATGCCCAGGTTCAGGTGCTATTTTCAAAGGCCAAATACACATATCACAAGCCAGTAACAAATGAAAAATTACTTGGGCCATGCCATTGACTTACAATTATTTGGACGTCGGGTCCGCGCTAAAAAGTGTCCGAACTTATAGGGCGTTAAAATTTATACAGAGCGTCATTCACGCTTTAGTCTTCGTTTGTTCGACTGGCAGCGAAGCAAGCAAAATTAGACAGTACTGCGATGACATTACAATTTAAATTCAACGTTTTAGCTTTTTCATATTCCTTTACATGTCACTACGTTTAAATAGGTTGACTTGGGACATTTTTTTCGTGGTTTTTGTATTAGACCCGTCGTCCATTTATTTGTAAGTCAATGGGCCATGCGGATATTTCGTCGCCTTCCTTTCTCAAACACGTATTTTAAAACACAAAGTTACTGGAATGCAAAAAATGGATCGTGTGTACAAATTTTGCACGCTAATTTCACGTCACATTTTCTTCATATTCACACACTGGCTATGCATTCAAATTAACACCCCTGATAAGATAATAGATAATTTAATATAAATAAAAAGTTTTCCAGCTCCTGAATGATCACTCTTTATGAGATACGAGTTTGAGAACGTAAGGCATCGATTTGTAACCTCTGTTTACTTTTTACCAATTTGTAAATAGAGCTGTTATAATAGCAAATGTTAAGAGCAAATCGTCGGAATAACGCACCTTAATATAATAAGTATTTGTTCTGCATTCGCTAAGGTTTTCTCGTATTCCAAAAAAAAAACTTGTATTAATCGTCCAGAGTCATCAAAAGTCCAGGTTGAAATTTGGACAGAAATAGACAAGGTAGAAGAGAGGTAAATTTTTAATGTACCGGCTTCCGTCCTCTTTTTTAGAAAGAAGTTCAGATTTTATTATATAACTCTGATAGAGAGATAATCGGACAATTAGGAAAAAATGTAAAATGTCGTTAGAAAGAATGTTTGTGATAAAACGATAACTCAATCAATATTGTAGTGAAACAAACACAACTGACAAATGATTAAGGATTTCACGTGAACATTTAATTAATATTATCGAGACTTTTTCGTATCCTGAAAACTTTACACAGCTCTTATTGAAATACTGAAGACTTAAACTGAAGGATCTTACACTGAAGGCTTAAATCGTAACACATTTACTGAAGAAAAAGTAACCCTGTAACTTCGTGCAGACCACTTTTTAAGAAATTAAATTTATTAACAGTGCCTAGTATTTATATTTTGAGTGCCTGTACCTTCGTCAAGCATAATTATTCACTATTCAAACGACATGAACCTTTATATAACACGAGGTTTCCGGACAGACTTACTGTACCGGTCAACATAAAAAGAGAAGTGTATCGTCGTAACTGTTTACCTATGTGTGTCAAAATATATAATTCGCTACCGATTGATTTAAAAAATACGCCAAATACTATGTTCCGAAATAGGTTATCCAAATGGTTGTCTAACTGTTGTTTTTACTCAATTGAAGAATTTCTTGACTACAAAAATAATTAGGTTTAAATTTGACATTATTGAGACTCATTATTTTAAATGTATAAGATATTTTAATAATTATGATAGATATACTCATTTTAAGGTAAATTTGCATGCTATTACTAGCTAAGTGTGAGAACCTGTTAATAGAAATATTATATATTAAGCCAACTATGTACACCACACTTAATGCGAATAAATTATTGTTGTTGTTGCTGTTGCTGTTGCTGTTGCTGTTGCTGTTGCTGTTGCTGTTG
>NW_020654520.1:2778787-2791262 GCF_003589595.1 Hyposmocoma kahamanoa
CTGTTGCTGTTGCTGTTGCTGTTGCTGTTGCTGTTGCTGTTGCTGTTACTATTACTATTATTATTATTATTATTATTATTAAAGAGAAACTAATGGCTAGGCAGTATAGTATCTGACCTTCGCCTGTTCCATACGGATCGAATGGAAAAAAAATGTTTTTTAACCGACTTCAAAAAAAGGATTTTGATGACTTTTTTGTTTATTGGAAAGAGGGTACTTCAGTATTTGGTCCCACTTAAAGTTGAAGAAAATATACCATCTCTATAGGTGGCAAATTAAAAATACAACAACAACAACAACTCCGTGGCCGAAACCTGCTACTAAAAAGTAAGGTTGAGTAGAGGGTCGGGGTGGCGGAACCGGCCGGTGCTCAGTCGAGTGGTGTGCAAGAGTCCGAAAGGCTCGACGAGGAAATTACTTACATAAAGTGATTATACTACATTGTTGAGGAACGTGTGGTCAGTTACGGAAAATATAGTAATTTTTCTTATGAACTTGATATTTCACATCCACGAAGAGCGCTGCAACTTATGTCTCAGGGTGACGGGCGCAGTGGCAGTGCCCTTCAGATCTTTAAGTGTCACTGCAACTGTTATGGCCAGGCGTGTCGCTTACCACCAAACCCACGACTTGTACGTCCCGTCACTTGATATTATAAAAAAAAATCTAGTTGCAAAGTTTTATTGAAGTCGGCTAAGGGAAAGTGGATGAAGTCTAATAAACCGCATTCATCCCCTAATTTGCCACCTTAATAGGTTAAACAATTTGAAGAAAGTATTATTTCTTCAAATTGTTGAGTGAGACTACTAATGAGGTACTAATAAAATATAATGGTAATCTAATAAAATATAATAGTTATACTGCACCCTCAAAGTGTTTAGGGTCGCCTTACTATACTTCACCCAAAGGCTACACGTGTAGAAGGTTTGACAGAGTGCTTTAAAAAGCGTTAATTTGACCTCTTTACTACAACGTGTAAACCTCCGGGCAAGCTTTTTGCTCTTACCGCGAGTGCTCTCCGCTCTCTTTCAATGTCCACCAGATCGGACTAATCGTCAGTCACCCAGTGACCCAGGTATTTAAATTTGAACACTCTCACGAGCTCACAGTCACATAGGGAGACCGGCGGTAGAACGCCCACTACTCCACCCCGCGGCTTAAATACTAGAAGCTCACTTTTGCTTATGCTAACATTATACCTGAGTCTGAGGTCTGTCCCACAACGCAATTGTGCCAAAGCACATCATACGAGACCATATCGAAGGCCTTGGACAAGTCGAGGAAGTACGCCTAGACTGGTGTTCGTCGGTCCGTGTAATACCGGTCAGTATGCTTGAGGCATAACACCGCAGACTCTGCAGAGAGTCCAGGCTTGAACCCGAACTGTGCATCATGTATTTTAAGGTGTTTAGTCAATATGTCATCAAGCAAACCATCCAGCACTTTTGCCATACAAGTGGCCAACGATATGGGTCTATAATTGTTCTTGTCGGACACATCCCCCGTCTTGTTTTTCATAAGCGGCACCACCACCGTCTTCATTAAATCATCGGGCAGATATGCGTGCAACAAAGGTAGAATAAGCGAGCCAAAACCCGCGGCAAGTGCCCACCCGCGTGTTGTAAATGCTCGATACTTAAGTCATCATATCCAGGTAACATACCTCTCGTCATCCCCTTGATGATGGACGCTACATCTTCACTGGAAATATTTAGGGCAGACGAGTCACAACGATCATAAGCATCAAGCACCCATTCCCTATCAGGTCGCTCAGGGGGTTCAACCTTGAAGTGCTCCATGAAAAGATTCTCCTTGAGAGACTCCTTCCAAAACTTATGAAAGTTCTTCGCATTATGGTTCGACGCTATTATGTCGAGTTTAATTTGCTCTTGATTCCTCTGACACCACTTTAATTTAGCCTTAAAATTACTCTTAGAAACTTTCATAAGTTTATAGGTAGGACCTAGGGAGGGCTTTCCCATCATCATTCATTCCAGAAAACGTAACCGAGCCTCCGAATGAGCATCTTAGACGTGTCTGTTCTAGCCAATGATTTTGCGCTTTTTGCAATATCCCCGCCCATGGTAACACTCCTCGCCCGCACCCCGTAAAATACGAACTACAGTAGCAAGCAGTAGATAAGAATCTATCGATAAATTTGGGTCACGAAATCACAGGAGATCATCAAAAAATTATCTCTTTCCAAAAACCTCTTGTTTTTTTCATTTATTATCCAAAACAAAATAATTAACAGTTCTTAAATATAATCTACCTACTGGAATTCCTTCAACGGGCTTATACGTAAGGGGTTATAATTGTCGCACAACAGTCTTTTATTATTATTATTATTATATCATTATTTATTTTAGACTCTCGCTTCTCCGAGGGCCTAAAAGATTAATTTTGAATTGTTATTATTTTTATTATTGTTGTTCCTCTGTTGTTTTGTTTATATGCGTGTCTGTGCTTGTGTAATAAACAGTTTTCTTTCTTTCTTTCTTTTATTATATGTTTTCTTCTTAGAAAATACATTAATAAAAAGCAATTGTAAATTTGTGCTTTCAATGATAGAGTTACAACGATATCGGCGAACGTCTACACCGCTTGACAGTATAAAGTACTCTCACAAAAACAGGTATAAGTCTCGTATCTTCCTTGCAAATCATCATTAATATATATGCTTAGATATTGTAAATATATGGTTTCCTTTAATTAGAGAATAAAATATAAATTCCTATGAAGACTTGGATTTTGATTTTATACTAACGAACATTGCCATTTTAATCAAGCTAGTTCAAAATATGAAATCAGTTATAAAAAAAATTGTAGATCCATTTCTACCACAGTTTTTTTAATTTTAGCGAATAATTTGAATTGATCTAGTGGCAGTTACTTATTCCGGTTTCCTCAAGGGACTTTATAGCTTATGTCCCAGGGCGACGGACCGCAGCGGCAGTGCCCCTCAGATCTTTGCGATTCTTCGATCAAGTTCGATTAAGATCTTCGATTAAGTTCTGACTAGCACTGCTCTCCTTGTTATACCTAACGTTCTTGTATTTCGGTAACCAGCACCGGCGCTAACCCATGTGACGCTCGGGCGCAATCATACCCTGGCGCCCTTTAGTAGGCACGCAATCAAAATGGAATACTAACAGTTATATTTTCCACAGTGATCGGAAAGTCGGGTGTAAGTGGTGCAATTATAAATTATGTTGGGAAGCAATACCTTGTTTACACAGGCTTTTTGGAGCACCTCCTAAGACCATGCACCCGTGTGCGCCGCACACCCTGCACCATAGATAAAGCCGGAACTGAGTACACCAAGTTTAATTGACACGTCATAAATTTGAAATAAAATAAAAAGACCTGATGGTTAATACCACTGAAAGCACAAAAAAATATTAAACAATATTAACTATTTAATTCGTAAAAAATTGTCTACTTGACTTCCACCGAAAACGCTGTAAGTCTTAGAGGATGGAACTGTAAGCGAATTACTGAACTTGGTGAGTGTATTTTGACGCTTCAAGCGTGGTGATATTTTCGTGGCCGAGGCGACATGGTCTAGCGCCAGCGCTGAGGTTGTTGTTATATCAAGTGACGGCACGAACAACTCGTGCGCCTGATGGTAAGCGACACGCCTGTCCATAACAGTTGCAGTGCCACTCAGAGCTTTAAATAGCAAAAGTCACCCTGAGACAAGTTGACATTACTGTTTGATGGCAGAAATAGGCAAGGTGGCAGTACTTCACTGGACAAACTCTTTCACAAGGACCTCTACTGCTACTTCCAATTAAACACAGTGTTGACATGGTGTTGACAGTCGCTCTCTTGTTTCGTGCTCTCCGTGGATTTCGATAAGTAAAATTTTATTTAAAAATTGTCGACTAAATAAAAACACGAATTTTAGTAAGAATTATTGTTTTATTTAAAAGTTACCACCACACAAATGAGCAAAGGATATTTTTAATATAACGGCATAGGTATAATCTTTACCCGTTATTTGCATGAAACAAGTTTTTTTTTTTCAGTTACCTACTCTAAATATATTCTATTTTGTAGAATTTATTATGCACTGTATCAGTATGGCATAAGGTAGAAGAGAATGATTTGAAACCTGATTTTTATGATTGTTGGTATCTTTGAAATTCGTTAATAGATATTGTTAATGAAAGGAGATAGGACAATCTCGATAGGTATTGTACTTTTTCGAAGTTCAGTACTGCCGTACTCTTTTCCTACCCTCTTCTTTCTTATGCCCTTTTTCAGTAACATGCCACGAATTTATAATGCAAACGTAAATTGATAAAAATCATCTTATATCTATATACCACATTAACGGACACTTAGCTAACAATGAGTTTTTATTATTATTTCTTTATACATTCCCGAACAAATAATTCGAGGCGCCTTCCATTTTTATTTTTAATGGTCTCGACTTAGAATAATAACGCATAGAATGATAGTTTCATATCAAACGAACTGTCCCAAGTGAGGCAAAAATCAAATTCATGTAGGCTAGTTTTAGTAGTACGTTAATTTTCGGTTTTAGTGAATATTTATATAAAAATACAAGTTGAAACGCGTTACTTCCTTGTGGAATGTGGTGTTAGTATCTATTTTATGTTTGTCTGACGTATGTATGTTTACACTCATTTACGGCACATTTCGTCATTTTTAGCTAAAATTCTTGATCTGTTCGCGGTGCAAATTGACCTTGAGCATTGAAGGCCCGCCCGCTCGTGTAGGCCCTTTTGGCGCGCTTCAGTTTGCCTCACTTAGCGTGTGCGGACTAGGTTTCTATGCGTTATTATACTAAGGGTCTCGAATACAAAAATATTGTTATCATCGAAGAAAAAGTTTTACAAATTCAAATCAACAAGAGCAAGCTTCACAATTGAAGCTGTCAGAGCAAAAGTGGTGTAACCCACATTTAATTATTTTTGTACAATATTATTATAAATAATGAAGCAAGCCATCTTCATGTATTAATATTCTTGTAGAAATGAAAATAGCATCCAAGTTTAAAATAATTATGTACTTTAGTATCGTTGAAGAGCATAGACTTTCGCGCTGACAGCCTCAGCTGCAGAATAAATAGTTTTTAATCAATCAAATATTATTAAAGCCTAGGGCATTTAATACTGAAAATGCAGGGTGGCCCAAATTCTTTATCCGGGAGTGTATTTTCAGTCCATTACACTAGTACCGTCTCGTTTCAAGCCAGGGGCCTGATTCTCGTGCTAACAGAGGAAATGTCACAATAGAGAAATATGGAAAAAACATGGGGGATGTCGACCTTGAACAGTTCTAAGACTTCACTATATCACGACAGATATCAGTAGACACTTAAAAAAAGAGAGAGTATGTACTAAAAGGGTTTTTGAAACGTACTAATAGACTTTTCTAAATCTTAGAATCAATGTTGATGTCAAGAATAAGTTTTTTTGTGTGATTTGACACACTGAAAATGCGACATTATTCCTTAGTTGAGAGAATGTCGTGGCGTACGAGAATTGGTCCCCAGTCTTTTTTAACACCATTGTGACTAGTTAACAGAGAATTTCTACACGGCTGTTAAAGTGTGGGTTTTTATGTTGTTATGTAGACTGTTGTTTTAAATATTGTGTTTGATGCTAAAATGAAAGAGAAATTTAAAAAAATTGAATCTTTCTTCTTGGTCAGTGGTTTTTTATAATACAGTGTGACTTGTAAATAATTAATTATATCGACGTTGGAAAGATAAAACGTCTAACGTGCATTTGGAAAATATTACAAGAGAGCGATTAAATTTTTTTTTAAAGAAATA
Source organism: Hyposmocoma kahamanoa (assembly GCF_003589595.1). NCBI lineage: Eukaryota > Metazoa > Arthropoda > Insecta > Lepidoptera > Cosmopterigidae > Hyposmocoma > Hyposmocoma kahamanoa. Next base: position 2,784,597 of record NW_020654520.1, read on the forward strand.
AATAAACAAAACTCTAATTTTATTTTTATATGGAAATCTAGAAAGTTTCGGCTTTTCCATATGACAAGTAAAATTAGAGTTATGTTTTTTTTTTCTTAAAAAAATACTTTAAATCGCTCTCTTGTATGCAATATTTTCCTAATGCACGTTAGAATTTTTTTTACCTTTCAAATTACTGACATCCTCAACAACAAGTCTTGTTCCATGACTCCTTACAAAACATACATAGGTAATAAAGTTACCAAAAATAAATTTTCAAGTTTTTGTTGTACTATTGGACACTTTTTGGGTTTGTATTTGGTAGTAAGATAAGTTCAAACATGACGATTCCCACCCACCTCCGTCATGCACAGAGTTATTACCGTTTAGAGCAATCTATTTAATAGTATTTTATGCAATCGTAATGAGGGTTCATAAAGTCGAGTACCGCGTTTAGGCTACGATGCTTTGCTGAAGTACGAGATTTTAATAACTAATGATCACATACAATGTTTTTTTACGAGTTAATTAAATAATGAAACACAACCATATTTAATGTATATTTTGTTAACAAACCATGGCAACAAACTCAAACGAAATTAGAAATAAACGCTACAAAACAATAAACCAATGAGATAGAACAGAAGTGGCCAAGCACCGCATAAATTATAACCTCAGAGGATGGAAAAAAATGTAGTCTATGATAATAACCAACTTTTTTTTTCGCAGAGGCCCAGTTGCAAGACCTTTAGGCTGCCTTTTCACGAGAGACGTGTGACGTAGCGAGGCGGTGTGCGAGGAAAAAATCCACCAATACGATTACTTCATTTTCCTAGCCTCGCTTAGCCCAGCTCCGGTGGAAAAGGGTTAGCGGAGCTAAGTATTTGTACATACAACATAGCGAAAGATGTGTGCGAGGGATGCAGGCGAGGAATGTGTGCAAAACGGTGTAGGAAAGTAAAGCTACTGAAAGTATGACATTAACTGACTCCACCTTACCGTACCCCGCCCGAGCCTAGCTGAAAAGAGACCGTAACGCATCCTCAAACCGCGCCGCTGCACATCCAGCCTTAGGCCAATTTAACCAATCAGGAGGCAGTAGAGCACTTGAGTAGTGTCACCGTGAGCATCCATTTGATATTATAATTACAACAATACGTTCTTTTTTGAAACTCAATAAAGCGTGTACCATAGACAATAGAATTTTGATTCAGAAATAAAGAGAGTTCCTCTAAGATATGGATTGTGAAATTATAATTGACAGATTAAAGTACAGATGTAGAAATATATGTTTATTTTTGTAGGAAAGTAAACTCTGAAGATTTATTAAGTCATGAAACAAAAGTTGTTGTTTATGATGTTATGTTCGTAATATAGACATATATTTTTTGTCAAAACACTACTAGTTTCTTGCTATTATTGTTACAAAGATAGAACAAACACAAAGACAAAATCCTTCGATTAGTTTGTTCTCGAACCAGCGACTGTTTTTCAAACCGGGGTTACTGCTATCCCAACTGAGTTACGAGTCAGCAAACTTTCTGAATTTGTCTATGTGATTGTTGCACTTTGTTGCATATCATTTGTGTTGTATATATGTACAGGGGGCGTCGCACGTCTATGCCACACGGAGAGAAAGTACCTTAAATACCGTAGATAGAAAATTTTAATGAAAGAAGACTTCATTTTGGTCTTCCTTTTATTTAAGATGCTATGGTATTTAGAAGAAAACAATAATTATGATTGACGCTTTCGATCAGTACAATAAAATTACAGGTGTTTTTTTTTTCACATTTGAAAATCTTTGAATGCAGTTCGAGTAGTTTTTAAAATCAAAATTAAGTCTTCTTCTTCTCCGCGTGACAAAGCCTTGTATAGTTTTAAAAAATGAAGTTCTGATGATATTTTAGTAAATTAAAACTCCCTCTAAACTAGCCATAGCCATGCTCCATAAAGATACATTAATATCCATCGTATCGTATTAATCTAATACACAATAAATGGTTACCATATACATACTTATACAGTTTAATACCTTACACGGTTGTTCAATTTTCGAACATGTAAGAGGTGTTATAAATAAAAAACGACAAACAATATTGTCATTTTATAATGGACATGCGTATCTTTAATTATTGCTACTTAATTAATTGCACAATACTGGAAAATTAGGCTCAATTCACACTGGCGCAGAGTTGAGTTGTGTCAATTCCTGTTTTTCAACCACAACGCAATGCGACATGCATCGTCGCGCGACAACACTCGCATTAGCGCGCCCGGATCACAGTGTGGTCGGCGTCTAACGCGTCACTGCGCGCAAGGAACGCATGGGACGCGTGGATTCGCGCGAAATCGCTTGACTTTAACCTGCTTTAACGAAGCATCTACGCGCGATTCCCTATTTGCATAACAAAAATTTGTACCTTAATAATGGAAAAATAGAGATGAATATGCTATAGGCGAAAAACATGACGCGACGCTTCGACTCTGCGCCTGTGTGAGTTGAGCCTTAAACACGCTGTATAAGAGGCAGATTCATCACAATGGCAACGACAATATTTCCCAAGCGGCAGTTATTGGAATTAAAATAAAACAAAAGTTATTTGTCAAAGAGCTGTGTTTAAAGGACCCCATTCATAGGCGATTACGTTAGCAGTGTTAATCGTCAATGTTTTAACTGTTAATAGTGATGTTAGTTAGTCAATATCGATATTTGAAATGATTATAACTTTATATAAACCGAACTCAATAGTTTGTGTAATACATATCGCACTGCTATTATAATAGTGTTCTAACTCAGAATTTGTGAAATTCAAGATTATACTGTTGATGAACGTAAAAATTTAATCGCAACGTCAATATAACCGTCTTTAAAATATCGTGGAAAACAAATGAAAGATGTCTTATTAAATCAATATGAGACAAACTTTTTGTGAGCTGGTTCTGGACAAAACAGTCCTTACTTAAAGATATGAAATTATTCTTTACCTATTATTTTTGAAATAAAGTAGGAATTTATTTAGATATCTGTAATGAAATTTGACCCATACATAAATTTTAATGACATTTCACGTTAACTGAGTAATTGAGTTTTTCATCGATTCTGAAAAATACACTTTTTGACTTAATACATTATTGCATTAACAGGGCGACATATATTTGCCAAGTTTTATTGAAATCCGTTAACGGAATGTGGGTGATGATTTTTTTTTGTTGCAAATGAGGGTACCTGAGTATTGTTCCCTTTTAAATTTGAAGAAAATATTTTTTTAATTTTTTTATTTATTTATTAAGGCTTTGGCAAAGCCATCAGCCTAAACATGAAGTTTGTTTCTGTAAATATGGCCGCCACAAAGAGGATAGGCAATTTGAGACGGCGTGTTTGGATTGACTCGGGATTCCTTAGAACGGGCCGATACGGGTATTTTAGTTCGAGATTCGTATAATTTCGCGGTTTAATCTTCGATTAAGGCACAATAGCACTATCCTATTCCACTTTAAACTAGATTTCACAAAATAATTGAAAGTCAAAATAAAAACGACACTTTTCCCTCCAAAAGGTCCAGAGCGAATCTTGAAGAAAATATTCCACCTCGAAGGATGGTAAACTAGGAAATAAATCCGGATTCGCGCACTTTCCGGCAACCGATTTCAATCAAACTTGACAAATAGATGCAATTCCACGAACTTCTGAGGTCGGTCTTTTTTAATAAAAAAAGTTCGTTTAACATATGAATGTGGAAACGATCCGGATCTTGCGATTCTTCCAATTTTTTTCCGTTATAATCCTATTTCCCTATATTTTAACTTGACATTGGCAAAAAGTCAAAGCTCTATTGCCATAACATAAAAAAAACTTATGGATTTATCCGTAAGTTTTAATGAGAAAAAACTCCATTTACATTTCCGCGGAACAGAATGGGCAAATTTTTGTGACCTAAACATAGCTTTAAGTCAATTGCGTAACTTTTGTGTGTAACGTACAAACTAGATCGGTAACTACGACAAACCTCGAAACTGCTTGAGCATTCTCCGGAAGATGCGCGAACTGTTTCTTGGCTCGTATCAATCTAGTTTAACTTTTAAGATACTAAGAGACGGCTGAACAAATGCGCCTGGTGGTAAGCGACACGCCTGTCCATAACTTTAAATCGCAAGGATATTAGGGGCACTACCACTGCACCGGTCGCCTTGAGACGTAAGTTGACAAGTCCCAAGTGCCTGAAGTTTCACCAGCATCCTTACCTTTCAAAACCGGAACGCAGTAATGCTTGACGGCAGAAATAGGTAAGGTGGCAGTAACCTGGACGACTCTTTCGCATGAAGTTCTACTGCTTCTAAAATGTGCTACCATTCTACACCGTGGCAATGTGAATTGAGTGTAACAAGACCAATAATAAAATGGTGCTTTTTATGTTCCAATACATGCTAAAATTAAACTTCTTTTTTTTTCACTGTAATAAAAAAGACCGCAATTAAACTTACCGTAGAATTGTACTTCCGTAACTGCCGCTAGGAAATCTTCTAGAAGCCGAGAGAGACGGACCGTAGAAGAACAATAAGCGAGGTCTAGAAATTGGGCAGTGCCCCGTTCAAATTTCACAAAGGTACTTTAGGCCTGGCTGAATTCTCTTTCAAAAAGGACTCCTCTACGTTGGTGACATGTCCAGCACTTATATAATAAATTTTATCAACAGTTTTACATATAGATTCCTGGATTTTGTCTACGATTATATTGAACTGCATGTACAAGGTTAATTTATTGATTTAGGCAGTATGGGCATTATCCTAAACGATTATTTTTTAAATCTAAATAAAAAAGTTACACACAGATACTTAATAAGCGTTTCTTAGGGTCGTATTCCAGAACTGTACTCAATGCTCAAGTCAGGATTTGAGCATACTTGAGTATGATTTCAAGCACTGGAAATACGACCCTAATGGCAAGGACTTGAGTATGATTTTCAGTGCTCACTGCAATACTCAAGTTCTGACTTGAGTATTGAGTAGAGTTCTGGAATACGACCCATAGACAAGTATGTTAAGGGTATGTTCACATGACAAGCGTTCAACGTTCAATGTCCATAGCACCGGCGACCTAGGGTTTCCCTAGTGCGGGGTTATGTTGAGTATGTTAAAAAAGGCAAAGAAAAAGTGTTAATTGTTGTTTGTCTAACGTGTTTGTTAATTGAGTGTTAAATGTTAATTGTCTAACGTACAAATTAGATACGAGCCAAAAAATACGGGAATTCCGAATTAATTTCACGAGGATTCTCCAATTAAGTATTATCATATTTCATATTGCAGGACGTTTTTTTTAAATTGCGAAATGAATAAGTCCGTATTAAAGTCTTCTGTACCCATTTCTAGAAAAAAAAAAATCAATTTCAATTGTAATACACGTCTCACCGCGTCGTAAATGCGCGCTCATGTGAACAGCAGTACGACAAACCTATGATCTCAAAGCGCGCTTCAACGCGCGTTGACCTCACGTTGGCCTCTCGCATGTGAACACCTACAGCGATTTACGTACAAAATTCGGTGAGTTGTGAGCGCGCGTTAACGAAACGCCCGTTGAACGCTCGTCGTGTGAACATGCTCTAAAGGACAATTCAGCCACATATAGTGCACGGTGGAGAATTTTTTTCGAAGTACAAAATTATGAAAATTATGTTATCTATATAGTTTCTGAGACAAAATCTAGATATCTCTTAAGGCTGCAATACATACTAACTAATACTTATAGGTTATACTTTAATAATACACGTTTTATATTAGAAGCTAAATCGTAGCACTCAAGCGTAATACTAAGGTGATTAAGTGCTGAATGAATAAAATAATTACAATGTTAAAGCCAATGGACATGGAACTACACTCATTGACATATTTGGAGAAAAGCTAAAAAAGTTTGAATTATAATAATCAATGTTCATATGAACTGGCCACACATACATCAGGAAGCTTAATTAGAAAAAGGAATGACGACTTTTGAACGAATGAAGTTGAGAAGCTCGAGTTCAAGTTTTTCCCGTACTGAATCTGTTCTAATGCGCGAGTCGAGTTCTTAGAGGATGGAAGTCGGCGGCAAGGACCCTGGCATTATTTCGGAATTTATTTTTTTACAAAATAAACTATAGCCATTTGAAAAATGTAGGTATATCGTGTAGGTACTACACGTGTTCTATTTAGTTCAGTTAATTTGGTATAATGTAAAATTTCGAAGTAAGTTTGTTTTTTTACCACCGCGAAAATTTTTTCAAATCGTTTTTTCACACCGTATACTAATCAGTGTATATGTTTTGCGGAACCAATCAAAGCCATTTGAGGCTGCATCGACTCGATATGTGGCCTGTGGTATACACCTACGAGTGAAAACTTTAATATTATTTTTTAAGCACACAAAAAGCGTCGAGTAGGTACCTACATTTGTTATTATTAGAACTCATATTAATTATACACATAATAATATACAAATGAGTTAAATTTTGATGATAAAGCTGAACAGATGAAAAAGTATGTGCTCTATTATAAGTTATAGTTTAAGTTACTAGAAAAGTATCGAGATGCGTAGTTTATTATAAAACGTTCGATTATATCTATATAATGTACTCAATCTTACACATATTGAGTGTCATGCAGTATAGTAGCCGGTTGTAATTACAACGGGGTAATTTTCAACCTTAAGCG
>NW_020654520.1:2791662-2825453 GCF_003589595.1 Hyposmocoma kahamanoa
CCGAAACGTCGGTTTGTTTGAAAAAACAAATAATCTGGAAAAATAGTTTCATTTCCTATGTGTAACAATCGCGAATACCTAAGAGCCCTATAATATGTTGATAATTTTTTTTATTAAATGCAATCGCAAAATATAATTGTTTTTATAGCTTTAAGTGGTTTTTGTGTTATAAAATATATTTATTAAAACTTGAAGCAAAATATTTAGTTCCATATACGAACCTAACCTAAACCCACAGGAGGAGGTCGAACCAACTAGGAAAAGCAAACAAATTCGGTTAATTCACTATTGCACCTAAACACCACTGAAATTATATTAATAATACATTATACTCAGTGAATGTTATATCTGAAGTGTTTACATAAAATGAACATTATACCATCGGTATCAGATTGAAAGTTGTTATATCAATCGTCTATTATACCCAGTGACCTTTATATCATTCAAGAATATGTCAAATGTCCGTATACCATAAATTAATTATATCTGTTGAGCGTTATATTGACTAAAAATATGTCATTTGTTGTTATATATTAGGAATCGCATCCAATTTTTATTGCATTAATTGTGACATCAAACGTAGCGCTGCAGCTTCGTTTATAAATCGCCTCCTCCTACGTAAAGTATCGTATGTCGAAATTGCCAAGTTTACAGGGGAGCGTTTAAAAGTTATCCATTTTATTCGGCAAAGCTCGTTACTCACATAGAGTGATAATCTAATAGATCATCTAACCGATATCTAGGATATTATAATACTCTATATGAGTAACGAGCTTTAATGAATAAAACTGAGAAATGCTAAAGACACGTGTTATGCTTATATCAGTGAATTCCGAACTTTAAAAGGCTCCCCTGTAAACTTGGCAATTTTGACATATGATACTTTACGTTGGAGAGGTCGAATGCTGTATGAAAATGAGTAGCGCGGCTGCAGCGCCACAATGCTATCACTGCAGCGCTTTTTTAAAGAAGCGTCTAATTAGATAATGCCCTTAACGCCGCATTTTCACATTCGTGCAAGCAGCGAGGCGATTGAGGCGAAGTGAAAAACGACGATGAGAACAGTGCGCTCGCTATTCGTCGCATATAGTAAAGCTGCTTCCATACATCCCTGACCCTGACATATTATTAAGAAGTCATGCATTGCAAAAACACTGAACTTTCCACATGCTACTCTCGTGACGTAGGTCAGTTTCTTACACTAACATTTGTTAATAGGTCAATGACTAACATCATTGTTTTAAGATAGATGTCGTTTTTTTCTTGATGCTTTTGACAGGTCCTTTATTTAAAAGATCTTCAATATGGAAGATATTTTATTTACGCCAAAGTCGTCTTTTCTCGCGTTTCCGTTCATATCCGCTCTATAAACTAGAATTAAACCTTTTTTTAAAGTATCAAATCGAGTTCGTGAAGCTCGTACAAGAAAATCTGCCGAAAGGTTCCCGTCATCCTTGGCAGACATAGCGACACTTCAATACAGAATAATTCCATGGTATATTATATATTACTGAGTGTATATTATATGTTAGTGTGTGTATAGTGAAAATACATAATATATAGTGTTCCATCGTGGTATCTACGATGTAAATGGCCAAATAGACCAATTTGTGACCGTCTACCAAGAACTTCCGGCTATACACCGGCCTGGCAAATTAAAGGCGTCTTCAAATTAGACGCATAGCGCTTTTGTAGCGCTGCAGTGCAATTTTCATACAATATTTAGTCTGCAGTGTCGCGACTGCGGCGCTGCAGCTGCGCTTCTAAATATTGTATGAAAATTAGTAGTGGCGCATATTAGTATAGCATCCCATTGTGTTATTGGAAATTATATTTCCAGGCTAAGTGATCAATACTGATTGTTTTCTTGTACTCCCACTCTGCCACTGTTGCTTGAAAGGGCGCATGTGACATTAAAAAAAAAATTATTTAAATATATTGCCGTGAGCAGTAAGAACAGGCCGAACTGTTATTATTTTATTTTTTCCGAGGTAGGATAAGGCATGAAGTTACAGCAAGAGATAAGTAGATATTTTTAATAAATTTAATTTTATTAAATACATATTTTCGGTTTTGAGTTTTGTACTTACGCACTTTCAACTAACTGCGGCAACACTAGTTCTGTTGACAGAACTACTGGTATTTTCAACGTATAACTTCATCCGCATGCATGTATCAATTAGAGGTGGAACCCTAGGTCAATGTGGAACCCGTCTGCTTTAATATGAAATTAGCATACGAATCCACCCCTAATTGATACAAGCTTTGTATCACTTTTCTAAGCGTGCCTTACAATAACAATTATGTTTTTAAAACGTTAACTAGATAGGTAAAAAGACGTGAAAACCTAGATTCATCACAACTTGAGATTTAAGTTAGATGCGGTTATATTCGAGATTGAAGTATAGCGCCGTCGAAGCCCTTACACCCTGGGAGACCACTTCCGTTCTCCATCCGACATAATTAACTGTCAAACAAGTAGTACTTGGCCAAATTGTTAAGTATGAAGGAAGCTTCATTCGCATCTTGCGAATTTTAGGGTCGTATTCCAGAACTGTACTCAATGCTCAAGTCAGGATTTGAGTATGATTCAGAGCACTAGAATTCATACTCAAGTCCTTGCCATTAGGGTCGTATTACCAGTGCTTGAAATCATACTCAAGTCTGCTCAAATCCTGACTTGAGCATTGAGTAGAGTTCTGGAATACGACCCTTAATTTATTGAGTATTACTTATTTGACAATAATTGAAGGGAACAACAAGGGTGTTCATCACTTAAAGCCCGTTTTAATGTTACTGCATCAAAACATGTAAAACATTGTCTAGTATCTAGTGACAAAAACTCATTTCGATCTCCCATCTAGATGGCGGTGCTCCGCCCTCGTCGCATGGAATATATAAATATGCGTATGTAAAAAAATGTCTTTCATGCTTTCGACATTTAAATAAGTTACGTGTAGCTTACCATCAGGCACACGACTTGTTCGTCCCGTTACTTAATGTCATAAAAAAAAAAAAAAAAAAAAGTTACGAGCGACTTCATCCTCAACATGGAGCATTTAGGAAACCAGTGAGACCTGTTGAAGATGAATCTGTCGATTCATTTCAACACAGCGAATTTAATGAATGGTTAAAAATACGTTTCAATTATTTCCAATGTAATTTTAAAATAAGACTGATTCACAATTTATTTCCTTAAAAACCAATTATAAAACGAACGCCCCATTAATTTACCGGTTTGGTGCAACAAGGGGGATAACACACAGAAATAATTTTCTTTTTCAAATGTTTCTAATTGTTTTAAAATAATAATAACACATGAATATTTTAGTTAAATCATAGGACAAATAAATAATAAAGATAAGACATTAAAACTTTATTTTCCATTTTCTCGAATCTCACTTTTACGTTGTTACACCCAATGCTTCAATTCTTGAGACGGAGAACGAGTACCTATACCCCCTGAGACGGCGTATTAAGTCGACTGAATCTAGGTTAAATTATTACTGACTAGTAAAGTTTTAAAAACTATTATCGTGACACTATTCCGTGAATTTATCACGGCTTATATTATCACGACAGGAAAGCGAAAGCGCTCTAATACTAGAAAGCATTACGTCATATATTTTTTTAACTTTGATCGATTTTGATCAAAGTTATTAAAGAGCAACGGTCCTTATCGTCATAAGCAACATAATAAACAAAGCAAACAGAATAAAAATTCAATAATAATAGTTAATAATTTAATAGCCAAATTGTACACAACAATCGACAATCTGAGGTAAGGGAAAATTACATGTTACAGGGATTTGTACCGTACATGACTAATTTTGACGATTCTAAAAATCGATTATAATTATTTTCCTATGCGCTTTTTTAGCAGTGTTATTTGAAAAAAGTACAAAATTTAAAAAAGAACCGCTAATCAGTTTCGTATTAATATTTTAAAGCTTTAGTTATTTTATACATCGAACATACATATTTTTTTAGAAGTACTTGTGTATTGTATTAATTAATATTTTTCAAAAGAATTGAAATCGTTTTTTGAATTCACCGGCCGAGCCTATATCGTGTTGCATTCGAATACACTCTAACCTAACCTAAATATCCAATTGAGTGCATTAAAACTACGTATTAAAATATATAAATACGTGACTAAGGGTCGTATTCTAGAACTCTATTCAATGCTCAAGTCAGGATTGCACTGACAACACAAGCACTGGAAATACGACCCTAATGGCAGGGACTTGAGTATGATTTCTAGTACTTTGAATCATACTCAAGTTCTGACTTAAGCATTGAGTAGAGTTCTAGAATACGACCCTAAAATATATAAGTAATGGCCGACGATCGGAATTGGGTGTTCCATAAATATCAACTTATCGATACCAGAAGTATCAATTAACGTAAGGGACATTTTGTCGAAAATGAGTTACATTATAATTGGATTCGGATTTGCCGCTCTATCGATCGGTATTATTAAAATTTAGGAATGCCCCATGGTTTAAAATATAGCTTGTCCCTTACATTAAAAAAAGATCTTTCGTCGTGCCTTACGTGCTGGGCATTCTTAAGTCTTTCGTCTTTATAGCATGATAGAAGAGGAAATTCTAAGAAACTTTGCTCTAGACACAATCAAAATTGGAGCAGACAGTAAAAAGTTATAGCCAGATTTAAAAAATAAAAGTTTTTTGGCTCTCCTGAAAAACCGTGGTTTGTCCCTTACGTTAATTGATACTTCTTGTATACGATACATACAAGGAGTGATATTGAGTGGCTAAAACCACTAAATAACAATTTATTACTTTTTTGGAATCCGGATTTACTCCCGTCCTCAAGTCTATGTCAGGTATGAAGCTTCATGCATCTTTTAATCTCGTCGAGTATTGCTTATGATGTCGGCCGAAGAACGTGAATGGACCCCCTTGCTTTACTGCATCGTAAGATAAAACTACTCACCTGGGAAACTACAGCTACAAGCAGCTTGTTATAACTAAAGAGCGACTAAAATTAAAATCCAACTTCAGCTTTCTAGGAGAATTCTTTTATCCTACGATACAGTAAAACTATTTCCGGAAATTCGGGATTCGATAAAAGAAATTAACATTTGGTGGTTTTAACCACTCCATGTCACTCCTTTTATATATACATTTGGAATACCCTATTCCGACCATTGGTAATATTATACACTAGTTATAAATCTGTGGGATTACCATGACCACGAGACATGTTTAATGGTAAAGCCCAACAATTTATAATATGTTTAATACGACGCCGAAAAGATTATCGAGCTTTGGTAAACTTCTTTCATTCGGATTTGTAAAGCTCACTTTCAAAATGTCAGAGACGATGCTATACAACGCCTTAGTCAGCCGGTCTTAGGGTCGTATTCTAGAACTCTACTCAATGCTCAAGTCAGGATTTGAGCAGACTTGAGTATGATTTCCAGCACTGGAAATACGACCCTAATGGCAAGGACTTGAGTATGATTTTCAGTGCTCACTGCAATACTCAAGTCCTGACTTGAGCATTGAGTAGAGCTATGGTTTAAAGTACTCGAAATCATACTTTAGTCCCTGCCATTAGGGTCGTATTTCCAGTGCTTGAAATCATACTCAGATCCTGACTTGAGCATTGAGTAGAGTTCTGGAATACGGCCCATATTTTCCTAAAGTTCGATAATATGATAATATTAATTGGAGTCGTGTTCAATGTGCGATCGGAAACGGACGCGCTGCACTACTTTGTGAGAATTATTTTAATTCGCGATTTTGCGCGGCTTAGGCTGCTGCATGTACGTAAGTGACAATGTGTTCCCAACAACTCATTGTCAATGAGTTTCTGGCATTCGTGCAGAATGCCATCGACACAATGGATGAAGTCAGCATCGAGCAGATCTGCAAATCTAATTTCAACGAAGATGAGATTTGCAGTGGCAAGATGCTGCTGTTCCAGAGCTGCGGCAAAGCGCAGCAGATGCCATCTCGTCGGAGGGATGGAGGCTTGAAGAGTGTCCAGGATGTTACTGCATTCTTGAAGAATACCGATCCGGACGACGTGCCTACTTTCGTGGCGAAGGAGCTGCACAAGTTGCCTCCGGTCACCTTTGACCACGTCGACGTCACCAGGCTGTTAAAGGACATCACGTCCTTGAAGTCGAGTTTGGCTGAAGTTCAGTCAAAATTGGAGGCGTCGGATAACTCCATAAGTGAGCTACGTGCCGAAGTTGCGTTGTTACGCAACCCCGCTTCGGTATGTAGGTCACCGACAGTCTCCTACGTCAACACGCGTCGCGGGGCGCGAAAAGCATCCGTCGGCAGTATTGAGTCGGCTCGTATGTCGCCGGTCATTGCTGTTGTCAATGCACCGTGCCCCCCTGCCCGCCCCTCCGCCTCGGAGGTTACGTCACCCGTATGCACGTCATCGCCCGGGCGTGCATACGCCGCTGTTGCCGCGACTATTAGCAGCGGAACCGCGACTTCAAAACCCGAGTTGCGGAAAACTGCAAAGGGCGGTAGTAAACCCCGAATGCCTGTCTCTGGAATCGCAGGTGCCAAATCTCAGAGGCAGACCGACAGGTGCGACGAGGACGGCTTCACAAAGGTGGAGAAGAGAAGAAAGAAACCCACCAGGCGAAATCTATGTGGCACAGCTCTAACGGGACAGAACTTCTTGCTTCGTGCGGCCATACCGACGACGCAGTTGTACCTGTCTCGACTGCATTACTCCACGAAGTCTGAGGATATAGTGGAGTATATCCGGTTGAAAGCCCAATTCACCCTGAGGGTCGAACGTTTGGAGTCTCGCCACAACGTTAACTTTAATTCTTTTGTGGTGAGGGTCCCAACGGCCCATCTGTCGACCTTCATGCAGGTAGAGTTTTGGCCGAAGGGTGTCAGGTTCCGGCGGTTCAGAGGAACGATACATGACACTTGTTTGCGTCACACGTCGCCGAATAGTAATTCGTGTAAATAGTTAATATTTTATATGTATGTTAGTTTGTAAGGTATGTATCAATAATAATAATAATATGTATGTTAGTCTGTAAGGTATTTGTTATATGGGCCTTAGTTGCCTGAAATAAATGAATAAATAAATAAAAAAAATAAAAAAAATTAATAAGTTTAAAAGGAATGTTTAAAAAATAATAATGATGCCTATTTAGAGACTGTTTAAGGTATTTCTATTAAGTATTTTTTTGTCAATGATTGTACATTTCGCACCCCTCATGGAAGAATGGCATAAGTGGAATTAAGTCAAACATGTTTATTGCTCCATTAGATACAGAAAAATACTATCCACAGCCTTTTCAATTGGAGATACTTCTTCTTCTTTTAAATGTTATGGCACCATCGAAATAATCGATGATTTCGCAAATGTCAAGTAAAAATAACTATGTACGGTAGTTTTGTAAAAATAATATCTTCTTCTTTTAAATGTTATGGCCCCATCGAAATAATCGATGACTTCGCCAATGTCGAGTAAAAAATATGCGGTAGTTTTATAAAAATTAAACATTTTGGCGGACGCCATTAGCAAGGCCGGTACCGCCCACGAACTCCTATCAACTGGAGATAAGATAAAGAAAAATATATTTGACGTAATTCCACTTATGCCATTCTTCCATGAGGGGTGCGACTTGGTGATGTTAAAAATGGAATCACATTTATATTTTTAAGTTCATTGAATGTCACGATGTTTCAAACATTCGAACCAGCACCCTCAGGCAATCCGTGCCAGATTCTCTGCCAATTAAGCCACGAAACGAACCAGCAGACCTTACGAATATGCTTCTTGCAGATCTGCGTTTTTGGTTTTTGTCTTTTCGCCATAGCGCCATCTGTGAGATATTTATTTCTTCACTCAGAGAGGTACCTTTACAGCTACCATCGCTGGAATAGAGATGTCGCTATAATTTAAATATTTCAGTTTATGTCACGATGTTTTATTACATGATATTCAAATATCACATTTATATTCTTATTACTGCTTGTATGTAGTAGTTAGTATGGAAACTTGTAAACACAAGTGCATTGAACCAGTTTGCGGCGTATTAGCGCATTCTGAACGTTGCTGCCTGCCTTCAGTATGGCCGTATGTCTAAAAGCCTAATCATCTAATTATACATATGAAGCGCATAGGAAATCCTAATATTGTATGTTCTTATACAAATGTAGGTGAACAACACGTTAACTGAAGCCGGGAATCACATTTTGACCAACACCGACCGTATACTAAATATAAACGCAAAATAATCACAATATTTTCAAAGTCATTTCAAGAGTGTATTTTATTAATTAATTATAATAATAATGAGACTTCTGATGATTATAATCGTACGAACATTTAATTACAAAGACATTTTGCTGCCTATATTAATATCATTTCTTAAATACATTAGTAACTTCAACGATGCTCGCGTTTTTATTCGACTTATTTATTCTTTTTTATTTTTATACGAGGGTAATGTTGTATTGTGGATAGTTTCACATGGGTATTGATTGTAGTGTTTCTGACTTTTCTCCGAAATGATGGAAATTACTAAGAACAGATCTGTACTTTATAACTTCCGAGCTTTTAAAAGCAAGCTAAGCTATATTTAGGCGACTTGATAGTGATGTTGCTGTTTTTAAATTGCATTTACAGGCTGTTGCTGTTACACATAAGGTAAAAATATTGAGATTTCATTTGGTAAGTATAAGATCCTTTTGTAAAACATCCTGTGAAATGATTTTATGAAGAAAAAAATGCATTCATGTTCTTCTGCGAAAGACCGTAGTAGTTGGGAGTCGGGATCGGCAGTAAGTTGCACAAACAATACAGATGATTTAGAAACATTGCTCTTTTGAATCTCAGTGTCAAAGAGCTTAGTTTCTTACAGTTTTTTACAACCATCAAGTTCCACTAATCGCAAACTACGAAACGTCACTAACAAAATGTACAATAATATTTAAAAAATAAACTATCGCTGCTTAACTTAAAAAAAAACGCAACTTATAAGGAAATATTTTTAAGAACCGTCGCTCTACTGTTGATCCTAATCTCTTGAAGCTCCGATGATGGTAAGGATGTAGATGAAGATGTTGATGATATCCAGGTACAAGTTAAGGGCGGCGAAGACGTACTCTTCAGGGGAGATGGTGTACTTGTGTTTGCCGCCCAGCATCAGTTGAGTGTCGTAGATGAGGTAAAAGGAGAACAAAAGAGCACCGAGCGAGGCATACACCAGGGTCAAGGTCTTGGTTTTGGGCAGGAATATCATCACGATACCTGGAAACAAATTATTTATATTCAACAACAACAAAATTACAGGTAAAAGAAAAAGTATAAAATACATTTATTAAACTATCACAAAGCTACCACAAGAAAAACAAAAATAATCAAATAATTCACATATTTGTTATGCAAGGCTGCAACGTTGTTTGACGCGAGTGCTTGAATTGAAACCTGATCAAGCGAAGGAAGTTAAGATTGAAAAATAGATTCCTGAGGGTAGCGAGAGTTTCAAGCCACGAGACGCTAACCAACTTTTCACCTCACTATAGCGAGGAAAATGGTAGTTGAAAAAAAAAAACAGTTGAACTTTAAAACATCAGTTAATTAATTAAAAGAACAAGTTTATCTTCAGATGCTTTCTGAATTTGCACCTCATCAATTTTTATTCTTGCTTGTACTTATCGTTTTGTGTAATTAAGTAGTTATTGAAATTATACTAGTTCGTCGAGGAATTAAAATAATATAAACACTATTAGTTATCATTGTCAATTTAATGTCAACAATAATAAGAATAAAATATACCAACGGATTTACGACAAATCGCGTAGTTGTACGTGTCCCTTATCTTTTTTTTTTTCATCGATAGAAAAAGTTAGGTGCACCACAATACATCGTCCAGTTCGAATTTCAAAAACCTTTTCCACGCTAGTGTGCAAAAAACGCTTTAGCGCGCGGATTTCTAATGACGTTACAAATTTTTTTTCAAATGTCATAGAAAACCATAACCCAGATTTAGAATATTGAATTTGTTTGATGATATTTGAGAGATGCATCGTTAGGGTAAGTTCCGATAAGACGAACACTAATTATAACTGTTTTTAAAAAAGAATTTTGTACTCATTGACTTACAAATAAATGGACGATGGGTCTAATACAAAAACCCACGAAAAAATGTCTTATGTGAACCTATTTAAACGTAGTGACATTTAAAGGAATATGAAAAAGCTAAAACGTTGAATTTAAATTGTAATATCATCGCAGTACTGTCTAATTTTACTTGCTTCGCTGTCAGTCGAACAAACGAAGACTAAAGCGTGAAAGACGCTCTGTATACGATTTTAACGCCCTATAAGTTCGGACACTTTTTAGCGCGGACCCGACGTCCATATAATTGTAAGTCAATGCTTGTACTCGATCTTTCACTATTTAAAACGTATATTTGGCTATTTGTCAATATCCTTATATATTGTATATATTTAGCAATGTTGCCACACTGATTTTCTTGCAGGTTTATAAAAAATAGGGGTTCAAAAAAAGAGTTTTTTGTTTAAATTATGAATACGATCTAGACGATTCGACTCGCCTTAATGTTGAATCGATTTACTTAAAAATTGCAATGAAATGAATAGGTACAAATAATCGCTAGATCGTATACTTTTGAATCCATCTTCATGAAAATCGAATTGTAATGTGAATCCCTTTCGCAAACATCTCTCGGTTTTTTGTATGTAAAAATACTTAGCTCCGACATCTCTTTTCCGACCGGAGTTGCGTTAAGTGAGGCTAGGAAAATGAAGTAATCCTATTAGGGGATTTTTCCTCGCACGTCTCTGGTGGAAATGCAGCCTCACATCCGTAACTTTAGGCTCAAGTGAACTCACCAAAGATCATGAGCACGATGACGGCCACCAGTAACACGCCCCCCATGACGGTGAAGTCCCACTTAGTCTGAAAGGCGAAGAGTGTCAGCGCCAGACACACGGCCGCCGTTATGCCCACTGCCATCATCACCTGCAATTACAACAGTTTAGCTATGGTACGATGGTTTGGTGTAATCTATTTATTATATACATTGACTTACAATTATATGAACGTCGGGTCCGCGCTAAAAAGTGTCCGAACTTATAGGGCGTTAAAATCGTATACAGAGCGTCATTCACGCTTTAGTCTTCGTTTGTTCGACTGACAGCGAAGCAAGCAAAATTAGACAGTACTGCGATGACATTACAATTTAAATTCAACGTTTTAGCTTTTTCATATTCCTTTACATGTCACTACGTTTAAATAGGTTGACTTGGGACATTTTTTTCGTGGTTTTTGTATTAGACCCGAAGTCCATTTATTTGTAAGTCAATGATTATATATAAAATAAGTGCGCATTTGACCTCCATCTCACCTGACGGAAAATAACGATGAGGTCGGAGTATGCATATCTAAGTATTGCCTATTCACCCTATAAACATTTTTTATAAAAACTGGCAGCCCTGCAAATGCCATTAAACTCCGTTATTCAAAAAAGACAGAGTATAGTTTGTCTACATCCGCCCGGCCGGGGATCGAACCCGGGACCTCAGAGATGGCAACACCATGAAAACCCGTGTGCGAGCCATTCAACCACGTTGGTAGTCCAATTGAGGAGAGACCTAAAGATGTGACCGTTTTTTTCAAGGGTATCTCCAAATGGTTATTGCTTGATTTACCTTGGTTTGACAATTAGCCTACTATAATAGAATCGAAATCATTTTTTATACTTTTGAATAAAAACATGTGGATTCGATTATCCTCAGTGAATTAAAATAAAAACTTCAAAATATGTCTCCTTGCATTTCTGCGCGCCTGCCACCCGCTACCGCTTGGTTAGGCGGTTAGTTAGCTTGTGCTCTACTGTTAGACGGAACGTCGTCGTCGCGTATTCCTTTTCAGTGGTGTATCGCTGTAATCACCTGTGCACCCTGTGTAGTGGAGTGCTTTACGTTAGTAAGGACGCCTTATCACTACTCAAATGAGGAGTATTGGGATATGATGCGGTATTACGTTATGGTATATTATGCAAATGATAATGTTAGTCGTGCTAGAGACCTGGGGGTCGATTCAGAACCTTACGATAACTCAGTTGTCCACCGATTCGATTTGATATCGCACGATTTCTTTTCATTTTTATTCACAACTTCCGAATGGAACGTCAAACTGTCGTATCCGAAACAGAACCGAAACTTACCGCATCAGCTTCGTACATGCTGCTGGTAACGCCGAGCAGGAAGCTCTCGGCGATCGTGAATATCCCGAGGAAGATGAAGTTCATGGGTGACTGTCGCCGTACGCCCTCGCAGCAAGCCATCGAAATCAGACACGCTATCACCACCACGAATGCCACGATTCTGAAATTAATAAAAATCATATATCATTGATTCGTTTTATTTATTTTTTGTATAATAACTCCACTAGTTTGTTATAATTATTAAATACAAACATCGAACACAAAGAAAAAATCTTTCGACCCGACAGGTTTCGAATCTGCGACCACGGGATTCTGTCCCCATCGCTTTACTACTATAATATAAACTAAACTGCCTCCGTGGCCGAACGGTTACCATGCCGGACTGTAACGCAGAGGTCCCAGGTTCGATTCCCGGGTTGGGAGAAACATTTGTATGGCCTACATTTATTTCTCTCGTGAGTTTGGGTGTAATTTGTGGTTGTCTATGTGTATGTCCATAGCACCCGCGACACAGGGTTTTCCTAGTGCGGGGCTATGTTGAGTGTGTGTGTTATTATTATTATTATTAGTGTACCTACGAAGATTTATAATATTTTGTACTTTGTGGTAAGTAATAAACATATTAATTATATTGTTATTATTAAATGGGCTTATACTGACGAGTTACCAGTGAACTAGTGTCTCCATTTCAAGATTGACGACAGTATCCATCTGGTGTCATGTTGGTGTCTCTACTTACAAACGGTAAGTAAGGTATGTAATGTAAATGGTAGTATTTTCCAAGTCCAAGCTTCGATTTGAATTGAAACAGCCGAATATTATTGTGAATTTTTTTTAGTCTTGTTACACGTTATTGCAAATATTGACCTTGTATTAAACTAACGGCGTGACTAATGCGCTCCCGATATTTTCAAGGAAAACATCCGATTGATAACCTTGTTGACCCAGCTGTTAACGGTCCCGGGTTAGATTTCCGGCGAAATCAATACGGGATTTTTATAAATTCGTTCTGCAGCTTGATTTTGATTACCTCTCCCTAATTGCAATTCACAACTGGCGGATCGCAAACACTTGATATTTCAAATAGGAACAACAGTTGATTTAAATCACAAATAGAAAGATATAGTAGGAATCAGGTTCATCTTCTCGCTCGGAAACCCATCCGGTTTCGAGACTCGGATGGACAACCCGATCGGTCGATTCCGACTTGAATCAAAATCAGCATGCTGGTCTGCGTGCCCAAAGTTAATTTCAGATTTTATAGATTTTAAGGCTACCACGATATGATGTCTACAGAACGACATTACATACCACGTTTGGTACGAGAAGCGATCGAGATCATAAAGTACAAAACGTGTAACTGTGAAGATGGATTTCAACTATAGTGCGTGGAATCTAGCTATTAGTGCTTACAAGAATAAAAACAATAATTATAACTTTTTTTAAACTTTTATTGAATTGATATTCAATTAATTTTTGTGAAATTTATTTATAATTATAAGTTTTTCATTAAAAAAAACCGACATCAAAAGTTTGCTTATCGACTTTTTTCTATTTCCACGGGATCCCCTCATCAGACCCTGACTTTTTGGCGACAATGCGACTGTTACGGACTCTTCTGTACATTTTATACTTTCTTTTCTAGTTGTCATGGTGATGGTCATTTGTTGATCAAATTTATTGTGTTGTTAAGTGAAACATTTGCGGAAAATAATTAGTAATTTGTGATAGCCGAAACGAATCCGGAACATCATCAGGGACCACCTCGAGAATACTCTCGAAGGGTTTGTTTTCAAATAAAGGACGAATTTTCAAAATTGGTGCACAATTGATGGAGAAGTTGGTGTATACATGGACATTCCTATAAATTTGAAGATTTCCTTCAGTTTCATGGGATCCCCCCGTCAGATTCTGACTTGGTGACAACGGAACCACCACGAGATTGCATCCTTTCAACCAAAAAAAGAATTTTCAAAATCGGTCCACAATTGAAGGAGATATCTGAAAACATACATACAGCCGAACGTCTAACCGCCTCTTTTTTTTAAGTCGGTTAAAATTAATTTAACTTCAGTTTCGCCTGTGGATACAGTGACTGAGGTTTGTCGAAAAAAAGTGAGTGACAATGGTAACGCAACAAGTAATCGAGGTGAGGGTAGTCGTCGACAGTGAAAGAGGGTAGGCAGATAATTGTCTGTTCTTAATGCCGTCATGTGCCGCTGACCAGTCAACCCGTGACTAAGGAGCGTGTAATCGTTATGAAATATCGGGAAATAAAATGAAATAATATCGTGGTAAGAAACTTGTGATTAGTGATTATCATTTAAAATTAATTTCGCTACTCTGGCACTCACTACACTTTAGTAGCAGTAGAGCTTCTTGTGAACGAGTTCGTCCAGGCACTGCCACCTTACCTATTTCTGCCGCCAAGCAGTAATGTCAGCATTACTGTGTTCCGGTTTTGAAGTGTAAGAGTGGTGGTGAAATTACAGGCACATGGAACTTGTCAACTTATGTCAGTGCCCCTCAGATCTTTTCGATTTAAAGCTCTGAGTGGCATTGCAACTGTTATGGACAGGCGTGTCGCTTACCACCTATTCGTCCCGTCACTAAGTATCATAAAAAAACTTTCGAAATACAGACAACTAAAGTAGTTTTTTTTTCGAAGACGTCGGTTCGAATCCGGCCGGATCGAAGGAATTTTTTCTAAGTGTTCGATATTTGTATTAATAATTATAACAAACTAATGGAATAATTTCACAAAAAAATAATTGGAAAATTCAATAAAAATTTAAATGTAATTCACTGATTTGGCTTAATAATAAAACTGAAACTAAATAAGATGTAAAATAAATAAATAACGCATACAGTCAACATAGCCCCGCACTAGGGAAACCCTGTGTCGCGGGTGCCATGGACACACACATAGACAACCACAAATTACACCCAAACTCACGAGAGAAATAAATGTAAGCCATACAAACATTTCTCCCGGCCCGGGAATCGAACCTGGGACCTCTGCGTGGCAGTCCGGCATGGTAACCGTTCGGCCACGGAGGCAGTTATTAAAAAAATCCGATTAGAGGATATGGTAGATCTCGTTTCACCGATTCCACTATGTTAATAACTCAATTTCGCTAAAAACTATCGATTACGTTAGTTATGATAAGGAGAGTAACATAATACAGGGCTAGGTAATCGCTTTGTCTGGCACACTGTACCTTAAGCGAATATTACTCTAATATTTAAAATGTTAAGGTACACACGCCAGCACATCAAGCTACACATTGACGTATCTTGTTCCGTTGCACTGGAGGCGATTTTCGAATAAAATGTGTAGTCTGACGTGCCGTTGTCCGTACATTTTTAATCGCAGTTGCGAAGTGATGAGCGAGGTCATAATTATATTAGAATGCACAAGGTTAATCGTGTAATCATAAACATTCGTAAAACTCGAACAGCTTCGAAGCTGAATTTCAGTAACAATGTAATGCATTGAAATATGGCTTATAATAAGAGTAATAAACCCATATACTTACATAATAGCGCTGCCAGAACGTCTGACCCACATTTTAGTGCCCTCGTGGAACACGAACAGAGAGATAAAAGCCATTGTCACTAGCAACTGCACCATCAGGATAGAGTATACCTGAAAACCAGTCAATAAGCAAGGTCAAGATTCAGATCATTGTATAATTCTTACATAGCTTTGGTTTACATCTCACATGGATTCCAAAGGAATGATTTTTGGAGTTTACTTTGTAATCTATAACTTAGACGAAGTTCCTTTAGACTTAGTGATAATGGGATCACCACGAGAGTGCACCCTTTCAAACAAAAAAGAATATTCAAAATCGGTCTAAACGTATAAAAAAAAGTATAAACTCCTCCTTTTTTGAAATCTGTTAAAAAATTGCTTAGCTCGCCTAATCAATGTCAGAGTAAGTTTTATAAATTTCAGCCTTAGTGTCTTCGTGCCTGGTAGATGCAGAACAGCACTGAGGAAGAACTTTGCGTGGCATTGGTGGGGTACAAAAAGCTATCCCGTAGATACTCCTATTATGATTAAGATGTTCCTGAGAAACGCAAATTTTCGCATGACTTCCAGAGGTTTATCGGATAAAAATTGCCCAAAATAATGTCGGGTACATTATAATGAAAGTAGCCGTGATGTATTTTCATGCAAAATCGAAAAAATAGTTTGGGTTAGTTCCAACATTCTAATGTATATTTGTAATCTTGTGTTGTAGTTGGTGTGAAATTCGTTCTATAATATTGTTATGTAAGAAGAGACGCGTAGAGAACGTTCGCTTTTGAATGGTGAATAATATCGTATGTTTTACTGCGATTAGGTAAGGAGTGGCTGCAATTAGATCAGATATGAAGAGTAAGAAGTAAAAATACGTTACGTAAATGTCAACAAACATAGTCCAGTGTGTATGATAAAGCCATAAAGGCTAGAAAAAAATTGGACGGCGGATAGACTGTCATTCCGTATACTTAATACATCAATAACACACACTTTTAAGCATAAAAAATGCTTTTGCATAATGCATAAAAAGGGTACAAAAGTTATGTAAGATGATTATTGGACGCAGTATTGGAGGGAACGGGAACGGGCAAAATATCGTCGGCGATGATATTTTTAACGTCCCGTCCCGATCCCGTCGCGTATACTTGAATATATTTTTTTATATGTAACGATATTAACAAGAAAAATCACATTACGTATGCTGCGACTTTGTTTTTTTTTGTTATAATGGAATACTTAACGTTACACTTAATTATTTCGGCATTGCCTTTATTCATCGAGTATATAACCAGAAATAGAGACGAAATAAGGGCCATATATTCCTGGTAACACATTAGCGATACAGCTCTTATAAATATCAACTCTCGTTTGCACTGAAATATAGACAGGTCAACTACTGACCTGTGTGTACGTATCCGTATATTCCAATAAATATTATGTATTTATTGTAATAAAGATAATACCTCTAACAATGCCGTGCTGTTCTATTCGGTGGTGTGGGAAAAACAGCAAAACATCTAATTACAAAACAAACGCAATCACATTTCATCGGTTATTAAATATGTAATTTTGCAATTTTCGTTAATTATAGCAAAGCTCAAGTTGACTGATCGATTTGAAGTGAAACCGTTGACGATACCCATTGACGACACCCGTCAATTGTTTCGAACTCGGGCTAGTTCGAGCACAGTTGTCACAGTAATGATATGGCAGAATAATTTTCAAACAAATTAAATGACATTTCGTCTCTATTTCTGGTTATATACTCGATGACTTTATTCCATTTGTGCGCGTCCTTTTCACTAATATTTAAGATCTCCAAATTAAAAATTATTTTATCCTAAGTGATTTTGATCACTCTTTCCCTGGGCCCCAATTCTGTTAATTTTAAATCATCTTAGTTTAGTGTCAACGGAAGGATTTTGTACGTTTGGTATTCTGCTAAAAGTTAAAGAGTAGTGGGCTTATCAGTGGCTAGCCATAGAGCCACTATTCCACTGGCATTGAAAGTTTTTGGTATTCAGGGGCCTTACCGTGAACTCTTATTACGATTCAGTTTAGGACCTAAAGTGAATCAACGCTACATGAAGGGTATATCACCATCCCGCTTTTTTGTCGTTACGAACCTATACTGAACTGTAATAAGAGTTAATGGTAAGGCCCCTGCTCTTCAATGGCCAGTGGATGACACGTCGACGGTGTAGTCTACTATAGTCCATTTCAATAGGGATGAGTTCTGCGACACTTCTAATTTTTACGTTCCACGCCTACGATTTATAACTAATCTGTCAACCAGGTTACAAAAATGGATAGTAAATTTGTTATAATATACCAAAATCAAACAATATTTGTTGTAGATGTAATTTTAAGTGCGACTTTA
Source organism: Hyposmocoma kahamanoa (assembly GCF_003589595.1). NCBI lineage: Eukaryota > Metazoa > Arthropoda > Insecta > Lepidoptera > Cosmopterigidae > Hyposmocoma > Hyposmocoma kahamanoa. Next base: position 2,809,789 of record NW_020654520.1, read on the forward strand.
CGCAATAAGTGGTGATAGTGTGAGGCAAGCTATTGAAACGTTCCCAAATCCGAGTTTACGCGGAGGAGGTGAACAGTGTCGAAGTGTTGCGTGAGGGGATTATCTCAGCATTTTATACTGTGAGACAAAATGTGTTTGTGTTGTACAATTTAAAACATAATTTATTATGCCGTGCTAGATTATGCATTGTGGAAAACGGTGGACATTTTGAACACTTGCTCCGTACCACGTAAGTGTAAATAAAATGTAAATAACTAAAAAATCAATCATTGTAAATAATTTGATTTACATCTTTAACTACACCAAAAATCTCAATTCTTATTAAAGGATAACTAGTTACTAAATTTAGTACGTAAAACATTTCGATGATAATTCAAGTAAAAAATAATTAACATAAGCTAAAACGTAAATGTGAAATCATTGTTATTGTTGCTGTCTCACTCGGCACTCGCTTGGTAGTATTCCCATTGCATTCGAAATCAAGCGTAAAGGGAATCGGTTTATTCCTATGTACTACACTTCCAAACACATTTGTTGGTTTATTTATTTTTCTATCCCATATCCTAATTTTATTTTAGTATGTTAAGTTGTAACATGATTTACTATGACATGTATGAATATGTCTCACTTTCAAATATACAACCTGTATTTAATTTAAAGATTAAAGTGCTGATTAAACGAGATAAAAATTAATATTTGCAATAGTAATTTTCACGGTTGTTTTAGTAAGGCAACATCCATCGTTAGTGATTGAATTAATGAATGTCATCACTGTCATTCCACTAACACTCTTTTGAGAAACAACCGCCATTGCAATTAGATTTTAGCAGAATAACAAATATCATATTTTATATTATATTCTTATATAGACGGCCTCTGCGGTCGAGTGGCTTGCACACCGGTTTCCATGGTGTCGCCATCTCTGAGGTCCCGGGTTCGATCCCCGGCCGGATCATTGTAGAAACTAACTTTTCTATATTGTCTCGGGTCTGGGTGTTTGTGTTGTACCGTTGTTGTTTCAGATTTCCATAACACAAGTGCTGTAGCTACTTATTTTGGTATCAGAGCAACGTAAGTGAAATTGCAGAATTGGGGCCCTGGACTCTTTATACATGGTCGAATATCCTCAGATAGGGCAGTGAGAGGAGGGTAGATTTAGCCGGAAGGTGACCGTGCTCTTCAGTTCATCGACAGGCCATTCGGATACGGAACGGTAACTCATTTGGCCCTGAATTCGGTACGGGATGTAGTGCTACTCTTGTTAAATTTGGCCTGAAGGTCAAATCTGTCCGACTTGACTGATACTGTCTCTCCTACAAAATCTGGACACATTTAAATGTAGGGTAAATATACATTTACTGGATAAGCTCGCTCCATTATCGACATCAACTAGGCTTAACAGTCTAAGCTGTTTGTGGTTAAGAATAAACGTCTAAAAAACACTCACAGCACTAGGGAAGCCCTGTATTGCGGGCGCCATGGACACACACATAGACGATCACAAATTACACCCATACTCACGAGAGAAACAAATGTAGGCCGTACCAATATTTCTCCCGGCCCAGGAAGTGGCAGTTCAGTATGGTAACGGTTCAGCCATAGAGGTAGTTAAAAGAGTTTGTTGCTGTATTTTTAGATTGCCACCCATAGAGGTAGAATATTTTCTTCAACTTTAAATGGGACCAATACTGAGGTATGTACCCTCTTCCAATAAACAAAAAAGACATCAAAATCGGTTGACAAAGCCGGAGTAATCGAGTAATATACACAAAAATAAAATATACAGTCGATAGAACCTCCTTTTTTGAAGTTGAATAAAAAATAACTGTATGTGGAAGTTTCAAATGAAGCAGGAAACGTTAACAATAATTAGATAATAATACAGTAGACGTACCTTCCTAATAAATGCCTTTCTGATCGATTGTTCGGTGAAATCGAATCCCTTGACCTCGCCGTCTTCGCCCATGCCCCCCGGAGCGCCATAGCCGCCCTGGAAGAAACAGACAAAATTATGATTACTTACGCATACAATTCGGTTGTTTTTTGTCCAACACAACCGGACCTATTCACTAAACGGTGAATCGTTTACATTAGCTCAGTCTCCCAAAAGGACTTTCAATTACGTTGCAGCATCATGTACGTCCAAGGACATAATGACGAAGACACGCAAATACCATTAATGTGCACATCCATATATGGTGTCTGTCTGTACGACTATATGTTCAATACATATCGTCGGCTGAATTCGTAAACCTCGTATAATGTGAACTTTTAAGTAGTCACTAATAATGTTATGTGAAAATCTATGATTAATCCTTTATTTTATAACTAAAACAAAACACATGCCTTTGGTCTAGAAATGATATTTTAAGCTTTAAGTACCCGATGTTGCGCTTACAAGTAAAACAGGGATCAGTGTCCAAAAACAGAGTTCGGTCCCCGTTGGTATGTCGCCTCGATAAAGCTATTATATCCACATTTCGTTGTCAAATTCGAGTGATAAACCGCAATTTTTAAATTTTATCGTAATTGCGAACATGGCGCCCGCCGTGACGTTTTTATGTCACATTTTTATGTCATCGCGATCGCCGGCGACCAATGACTGTAAAAGATTAACACAGTGCCAAACATGGCTGCAAGGTCATAGCTGATTTTAAAACATTTGCACAGTAATTTTATCGACGTAAAAATTCAACGCGACAAACGAAATGAAAAGATATTTTTTTGTTTCATGGTTTTCGCGGCGATGATTACACGACAAAGATTTCATATCGTTGCCCTTGTTTTTCAAAATGTATAACAATAGTTCATTACCAAATAAGCAAACTTAGATTTATCAAGTGAATTAAACATTGTCACGAGGAGGTTTATCACACATGCCGTGCTGTTATCGTTCTGCCGTGCTACGGCCACTGAGGTTTTCAAATTTAGCCGATGATATTGTAGTAGAAAGTCGACTGCTGATGCTGTCCGGTGAGCGTTTTGATCTGAACTGCCGGCGTCGTCTTTTGAAGAAAGTCACGCGACATATCCACAATAGCGTATTTGGTTCGCGTGAATGCAATACTTATTAAAAATACTGAGTATACGTTGACTTATAATAAAACTTATTAATCCACTATCTGTCCAGTGTACAGAAATGAATAGCCTTGCTTACTATCTCCAACAGATACCATAATGTAAAGCACGTTTCTCTCCATTTATACAACTTAAAATATTGGCAATGTTGAATGTTCTCTGGGTTATGTAAACTTTCATTTTGACGTTTGAAGCTTACTAGATTTTCAATGTTAACTTGTAGGCAATTGTTAAGTTCATCTTGAAAAGGAATGGAAATCGAACAGTCAGCCGTGACCAGTAGGGCTAGCACGGTAGGGCGCGACTAGCGCGAAAGCGACGTAAAGTGCGACATTTCTATGTGAGAATAGCAGTATCTCGCACTTTATGTCGCTCCCGCGCTAGTCGCGCCCTATCGTGCTAGCCCTACAGGGGTCTACTCCCGCTCTCCGTCCGAAACAATTACTGTTAAAATTGTGTGCAAAAATTGCTCATAAATGCGATTATTGGTCGTATTCATAAAAATATTGTCGTAAGGCAGTCTCCATTTTCTATGTTCTAAAAACTACCTATTCCGATCCCTGATTATTACTGTTTTGATAGTAATTGTTTCGGACGGATGTCGGACGGAAGACGAACGGGAATAGACCCCATGTAGAGAGCCCATAATGTTGGTTTGTTTCCAAATAACAAATGTAGGCGATGTAGATATGAAAAAAAAAACAATTTCATTTGCAAAGGAATCAAATATTTTTAAGGAGTGGTATTTATTACCCACTCTATGTATACTTTGTTTCAATCCATTTTCAACAAAATGTAAACAAACAAGTCACTGACCCGACCATAGACGGTTTAATGATGGTCAATTGTAATGCCAACTACAAATCAATTAATTAATTGAATGAATCTGTTAAACTGAGTCATACTAGCGGTTTTCCCGGTATAATAAAATATCCGAAATATCAATTTTAAGTCCTCCTTCAATGCTTACACTTAGATACTCGTTCGATTGCGATTGAAATATTCGATTTACTAATCAATTACAAAAACTTAAATTGAGTGAACCGAATGTTTACAGCACTATGCAACCATAGACAAGTCATAGATGTATAGATGAAAAATAACCTCACTTTTGGACTACCATTTTTCAAATACAATTTTACGATGCTATTCAAATAAATATTGTTGGAAAAACTGATGAGATATCAAGTCGAAATATACGTGAAAGTGTTACTTATTCGAATTTTTCAAACAAACCGACGTTTCGGGGCCTTTACAGGTCCCGTGGTCACGGTTGACTGTCAACTGTCAGTAAATAAACCGTGATAGGTACGCTTGTGTTTATTCAATTACGACCTATTCACAGCATAGTTTAACAAATTTTATGATATTACAGAACCATGACATCACTATCTCAACAACCGAGATAGTATAGTACGAGGGCCACACTGAAAGTTTTGCACAAATCATAAGTATTAAGTAAAACTATTTATATAACGAAATTCATATGTTTATTCTTTTCAAAATATTCTCTATTACATTTTAAACACTTTTTCATACGCTCAAACCATTTTTTAAAACACAAAGCCCACTAATCTGAGGTTACGTCATTCATGTGTTGGTTAAATGTCGCCACTGCCACTTCTGGGTCCGGAAATGTCAATCCCCTCATCAAATCTTTAATTTTCGGGAAAAGAAAGAAGTCACATGGTGCTGGGTCTGGGCTGTGAGCAGGATGGGTCACAAGCTCCACTCTTTTCGGTACACAAAAATGCTTTTGTTTTGTTCGCCGTGTGAGAAGAAGAATTATCGTGGTGCAAGAGAATGCGACTTCTCGGAAGTTTTTCGAGAACCTTCGCCAGACAAACGGTGGTGTACCATTCAGCATTCACTGTTGTTTGTTCTTCTAGGGTAACAGAGCAAACATGACCCGTTATAGAGAAAAAACTCGCTATGATCTTTTTGCCTACGCTTCTGGCTTGTTACAATTTTGTTGGTCAGTTGTCACCTTTCAAGACCCATTCACTGGACTGTTGTTTTAATCCGGATAGCAACATATCTCATGTTTCGTCTCCTGTGAAGATGTTATAAAGTGCGTTAGATCGCCGGTGGTCAAACTTAAGCAACTTTTGTTTTTGAGTTTGAGAGTTTTGTTTGTGAGTTCGTGGAGTGTCCAGCGACAACAAAGTTTCCTGACTTGCAAATGTTTGTGCTATTTTTTTTTCAATTTGGCTCATATCGATCTTTAATTGTCGACGAATCTCGTCGTAGGTGATACGCCGATTTTCTTCAATAAATCGCTTGACTGTAGCCACGTTTTCTTTATTCACTGCAGTTGACAGACGACCTCAAAGAATCTCATCATGGAGAGAAACACGACCACGATTAAATTCAGCGTATCAACCCCTTAACAATGCAACAGTGCGACAATGCTTAAACGTGGTGCTTCAAGCCCAAAAGCATTTTGAAGGCGAGCACAGCACTATTGTGGAGAGATAGAACTTTTAAAATCATATAAAACATCGCTCTAAAATCGTGTGTAGTGCAAAATTTTCAGTGTGGCCTACGTATACTGCGTTTTGTTATCGTATCTGTTTAATTTACGTTGGTATATTTGTCATTAGTGGTGAATAGATGACGTTATTCACTTGGCGTGGGTGCCAAATAAGATCGACCTTGACCTTAACGTGGTAATCAATTCTCTATGAGTCGGTTATAGATTTTTGTACTTCTAAAGATTAATAAGACACGTATCAATTGCGCAACACAATTTTTAGAAGCGCAGTTGCAGCGCCACTGTCGTGACACGAGTGATTTTGTTTTGTTGCCAATTAGCCGATTAGCGAACTAATTAATCAATACAGAGTATTAAAAAACCGACCTCAAAAGTTCGTGCAATCACATCAATTTGCCAAGTTTTATAGAAATTGGTTACTGGAAAGTGCGCGAAACCGGATTCGTCGCCTAGCGCCTAGTTTGCTACCCTTAGAGGTAGAATATTTTCTTTAAATTTAAATGAGACCATACTGATGTATCCTCTTTTCAACAAAAAAGAAAAATTATTAAAATCGGTTCACAAATGCCGAATTATCGTGTAACATCATGAAAAATAGTCAAATTGAAAACCTCCTTTTTTTTTAAGTCTGTTAAACATTATTGCAGCGGTATGGACAACAAGCGTCTAATTTGAAAACGCCCTTAAAATTGCGTTTGGGGTTGCCCCAATTCACGTCAATGACTGTGTGTGATCGTTAATGACGTTATGCAAAACATCATGCTTGTGGTTTAGTATGAGTAATTCTAACTCTTATTGTCAAGGAAACAAAAGGACAAAAACCCTGTGACGTTTGTACTTGTTCGTGGAATAAATAGTTATTTTAATAATTTCGATAGGTTTTAAATTATAACTTCTTATGATTATTAATACAAAGTTCGAACACAGAAAAATTTAATCGACCCGGTGGGACTTGAATCCACGACCACGCTGCACCGTAGCATTACTCTTATCAACTCAGCCACGGGTCAAGTTACCGAGCTGTCGAAATTCTCCTATGTGTTTATGTTATAGATCTTTGTACTGGCTTTCGGCATTCGTCGCCATTTATCGAAGAAGAAACCAGTATAATGGGTACTTTAGAGCCAATCACGATACAGGCCGGGATTTCCTTTTAAATTTAGAAATTATTTACGAAATCTCATGTAAATTCCAGTTTTCGTGTATCTATTGTCAAAGTCTAGTGTTGAAGATCATAAAGTTACAACCTAAAGAAGGTGCAAATTTATGATAATGAATTTATGGTTAAAGTTAAAGTGTAACACCATTGAAAATAATCACAAATATTGAAATAAAAGATTGTTTGAGCATTTACGAGCAGGACCTTTTAAATAAAAATTTAAAAAAACTTACTTCAAATTCACCTCCGTAGGCTTGGAAACCCGGTTGCGGCGGAGGGGGCGGATAGCCGCCCTGTGGGTAACCCCCAGGAGGGGGATAGCCACCTGGAGGGGGGTAGCCACCTTGAGGGTATCCACCCGGTGGAGGGTAGCCACCTTGCTGAGGATAACCACCCTGTTGGGGATAACCGCCTTGCTGGTCTGGATGTAAAGAAATCAGTTGGTTATTATTGAAAATATTATATAATTGGGAACAATAAACATTTAACGAAATTTTAATCAGTGTATAATTTATTTTGATGTTTAATAATTATATACCATAAACAAAGTATCCATTGAACACGATTGAAATTAAAAACTAAGCAAAAAGGATATTATGGCCGATTTACAGTTAGCGACAAAAAACAAATACACACATCAAAAGTGTCTAGGGATCAAGTACGTTTAAGAGTATTGCTGCAATTAGGGTTAATTATATTAACTTTTTTGTATCGCTATTGATACTTTTTAGTGAGTTTTAACATTTAAATAAGGAATATTGTTTAAAATTCGATAATAAGAAGAAAATCGATTGTCAATGTGGTTTTGTATAAAAATGAGTTATAGCGTTTTGACAAAATCATTACAATATCTGCATCGGAACCGAAACAATTTACATTATTATGGAGAGACGACATCATTTAACCCGAGATGTGATGATGCGAGCCGTCGGAATGTTGGACGCTGGTTCCAGGCAACGTGCTGTGGCTTTCACTCTTAACACTACACAGAGCGTCATAAGTCGCCTCTGGACGCGCTATCGCATGACGGGCAGCGTGGCCGAGCGACATGGAGGACGATCTCGCATCACGACTCGCAGACAGGACCGGTATATCCAAAATACTGCTCGACGGAATCGTACCATGACCGCCATGATGTTGGTTACGAGGCTCCACAGCTCCTCAGGCTTGCTAATAAGCGATCAAACAATCCGAAATCGTTTACGTGAAGTGGGTCTGCGATCCCGAAGGCCGCTCAGAGTTCCACCTATTGCACCCTGCAATCGCAGGACCCGTTTACGATGGGCTCGCGAACACAGAAACTGGGAGGAAGAAGACTGGCGCTATGTGTGCTTTTCGGATGAATCCCGCTTCGGTATGAGACCGGATACAAGACGTACTCGAGTTTGGAGAACATCTGGACGTCCTGAACGTTTGAGATATTGTCAGGAAGTTCATCCATATGGTGGGGGAACAATAATGATATGGGCCGGTATTTGGATCGGCGGAAGAACCGATCTCATTTGGATCAGGGGTAACCTCAATGCTCAAGTTTACGCAGAGAGGATTGTTTCAGATGTTAACATCCCTTTGCAAGGCCAGTTGGGTGATTCATTTCAACTAATGCATGACAACGCACGTCCACACACGGCTAGAGTCGTAACACGCATTCTTGCCGAAGCTCGTATCAACGTTCTGCCGTGGCCTGCTCAATCGCCAGACCTCAATCCAATTGAGCACGCATGGGATATGCTTCAAAGAAGAGCTGTGCCGAGTATGCATACCGTACATACTCTACAACAATATTTTGACTTGTTACAAAACACATGGGCGGCCATTCCTCAAAGTGATTTTGATGAACTCATCTTAAGCATGCCAAATCGCTGTAATTATGTGATTCGTGTTAATGGTGGAAATACAGATTATTAATTTTCTTATCTTTATAATAAAAATGAGCAAAATCATCATTTTCGCCATTTTTTTGTCATTTAATTGACGCCGTTAATTTGAGTTTTTTCCCACAATTTGCTAAAACATCAATTTTAGTTTATTTTTATTAAATATAGGGGTAAGCGGTTAAATAAAACATAAGCATTAAAGTAAGAAGTCGTCCTGGAAGACTGGATTTGGTAAATATTGCTTAAATAATTTTTATTTCAAAAATATTCACTTGATCCCTAAACACTTTTGATGTGTGTATTACAGAAGAGGGTTTACTTTTAATATTTCTATATATAAATGTGATACTATATTGAATTTTAATACATAATAATTAATTTAGTAACCGATTGTGTAACAACTAAATTTTTTTTAAGACAATGGATTAACATACAGCCTTTTTAGGCATTTAAAACATTTTAGCTACATCTATTTAAAGATTTTTGAGGCTTTCAGGCGTTTAAGGTAACAATTGAGATTAAAAATATACAAGACGGTGCAACCCGCTTTTTGTCATTTTGTTTACTTAACACGTGATGTCGTTTATGTTTGTTTTTTTACTATTAATTTTGTCGGTTACACAAAAACATAGAAAAGTGAGATAACGGTAAACTTAGCTTTTCCTGTCATTTCTATAATTTTGGCGGGAAATGGTGACGCGTCTTTGTCCGTTATAGTTTCAAATATCATTTACAATAAACAACGCTGTTTATACTCCGTCCAACCATTTGGTTTAACTTTTTACATGCATGCTCCGAAGTTTTTCAAATTCAAATCATTTATTGCATAGTCGCATGTTGATAAGATGTTAATAATAAAGTCACAGTACATGTGACACCCTGTAAGACACACAATACTATAAATTAATCCCACACAAACATAATAGTGTCTGGTAGGACTATATAACTTACACATTTTTGAATTCTCATTATCAAAAATAACAATAATTTGAATAAAAAATAATATTATTAAATTGAAGTAATTATGTTTAAACTCGTAGCTCTATACTAATGGATATAGATTTTACCTACATACATCTATACACAGATATATACAATTATAATTTTCTATTATTGCTTCATAATAAATCATTTAAAAAAGGTCATCAAAAATATCATTGAAGTATTCTGTTATACTGTAATAACTCTTACTAATGAAAAAAGTTTTAAGTTGTCTTTCAAAAGCTTTGGAATCCTGAGTACATTTTATACTGTTCGGGAGATGGTTATATATTTTTATTAACAGTGGGTGGGGACCCGATGAATACGATTACATTTTTGAAAAAGGTAATATTAATTTGTACGATTACGATTACTGTGTTTTACTGTTTATAGCGGCGAATACAGAATAATACATTTGATGAATTTACAAGTTTCAAATATGTTTAAGCAAGTTATCGTTAGTATGTTAATTTGCGAAAATAGCTTTTACAAGATGTCATTTGGTCTATGTTTGCTAATATCCTTATGCACTTCCTTTGGAGAACAAAAACGTCCTGAACGTCTGTGCAGTTTCCCCAAAGGATGATCCCGTAGGAGTCTAGAGTGCACATAAGCAGCAAGTGCAGTTTTTTTAATCGTGACTCGTTTTAATATACAAAAGATGATAGGCTATTTGACAGTTTTAAAATATGCGGTTTCCAAGTGATGTGCTTATCGATCTCTATGCCCATCATGGTGGCCGAGTCTAAAGTTACAATTTTTGTTAAATCCTAGGAGTAATTCATGTCTAGTGATGCTTTTTGGTAAGGTTTAAATTGGAGTAATTTTGTCTTTTTAAGGTTTAATTGCAACTCATTTATGTCCAGCCATTTTGTGGTATTATCCAAAGTGAGGTTTAGGTCTCTTTGTAACGCGTGGGTGTCTTTACAAATTAATATTAAATAACCCACAAGTGGTGGAAGATCATTAATATAGACCAGGAAGAGAATACGGCCCAATACATTTCCTTGTGGTAAAGAGCCTAACACCGAAGCTCGCTCAGATCTTATGCGAGCAATTTTCCCAGTACTATAATCTGTGTTTTCTATTTCCACATATTGCGAACGATTTTCTAGGTATAAAAATACCCAGCGGTGAGCTATTCCTCTTATTCTCATTGCGTATTCGTTGTTATTGATTGAATGTAGTATTTTCTGTATATATATTTATATATTGCCAAGGAGATAGATCGTTTCTTTCGGAATCTGTGCTATCATGTAGGATATTAAATTTCTCAAAAAAAGAACCAAGTCGGTTTGACATGGCAGTTTCAATAATTTTAGCAAAGGTAGGTAATAAGGCTATGGGGCGATAATTTGTTGGGTCTGTCTTGTCTCCCTTTTTATAGAGAGGCCTCACTATAAGTTCCTTAATTATTGACATACAAAACTTCTCTATCTTGACTTTCTATTTTTTTATTTTAGTGAAGCGACATGCTCTTTAGCTCCGACATTTACCGAGTCAGCAGATTATGTAACGAAGATTATTCAAGTTGATACATTTTGGTACCTGTCTAATAAATTATAATTAAATAAATTTATAAATAATTATAATAATTTTTTATTGCTTATTATAATGAATCGTCGGATTCTTCTCCATACGAACGGGAATCGTCACTTGAAACCTCATTAACATTAATTGTAGAGTACACAAATTGTCAAACGCAACATCACGATCCCAACCAGACAATATTTGAACCCGCTCACATTCACTATTTAAACTTCTTCATAAATAAAATCGATTGTTATAAAAAAATCGAATCGGAAACGCATTGGGACCAAGGTTGGCACGATTAAATCATTTTGCTTTAAATCAAATGATTTTTTCAACAAAAATCAGTGGTTCAACTAAATGTATTTAATTTTATTTTCTTTCACAGAAATCAACATAAAATCAGACAATTATATTTTAAAGACCAGGATCTGAGAAATCAATATCATTATTGTAATACTTAAACAAAAAACTAGCGTGCCAGGCTTTTCAATTCCCAGTCGGTTTCTTAATTTACTATTAACAATTCCAAAGGTGGAAAATCGCTTCAAACAATTTCTTAACCATTGGAAAAATCTTTGAATGTTCCTTTTCACTAAATATATTTTTCCTTGACATCCACCACTCTAGTGACGGACACATATTTTTTTTTGATCTACCACATGATTAATTAACCTTTTACATATTCCTACGTTTTACGAAAAAATATAGTTAAACTGTATGATAAAATGAAAAAATAAAAATCGTGATTAATTTATTTTATTCGATTTTTTGAAAAAATCCCGGGGACATCACTAATTGATTAGAATTCGAGCTGTCAAAAGTTAAATAAATGGTTCGACGGAGTATAGGCAAAAATGTCGCTTATGTTAAGTCTGCGGTCATGACTCGATTTTTTTTTTCAATTCGCTTTTTACTGGCGAACCAGGGGGTCTGCTCTCGTTCCCCGTCCGACATCCGAAACAATTACAGTCAAATAAGTAATACTCGACCAAATCAAAAGATCAATGTCAAGTATGAAGCTTCATTCGCATCATGCGTCTCTCAATTTGGTAGAGTATTATAACTGTTTCGGACGGAAAAAGAAAGTACAGGGCCAGGTAAAGCCAGGATACCTGTAAACTGCCTAGTATTTTACCTTTTCGTCAAAAAGTTTTATTTTTATGTTTCTCAAGTGTTTTAACTAACAATTTATTTTATTTAATAAAAAGAAATAGACTGATTCAACTTCGCAAAGCGCGACGTAAACATCTGTAATTATTGAAAGTAAAGTTCTTTTTAACGTTATCTCTGTCAATTCTCAGGTAAAAGGTTAAAAGTAATTTTGACAAAAGGGATTGAACGTTTTGGCCTAGCTCTTTATTGCATGTCTTTATGGTATTCTCCTGACAATCGATCACTTCGGCAATTTTTCTAATAATATTTTTGATTACTGCATTAATGCAAATATCAACTATTGATTCACATCGGAATTATACATGACCGAGTCTGTCAAGACCATAAGACCATTGTATACTTACATTAAAAAAAATTAAAACAGACAGGAGTCGGGGCCATTCACACGGCATGTTTTTGACGCGGTTTAATCACAAGCAGTTAGTTATTCGCGCGTCATCTGCGCTTATAAAATCATGCCGTGTGCATACGCGCTTTATGGCAAATACAGACGATTGCGGGTGGCGGAGCGGTCCAGCGGCGTGCACGCGCCCCTCCCGGCTCCTTTCCTCAGCTTTGTAACGCGATGTTGTTTATGTTGAATCGATTCAAACACCCGTAATGGCTAGTTTATACCGATTAAGTGACGAATTAACTAATTTTTAACTTAATTAACAATCATTTAACAGCGACTGAGTAATCATCGATTTAGTAAATAAGCATATTAGAATCTAACCTATTTTGGGACGAAGTAGCTGACCCTCTCGCATCCGAACATACCCCGGTAAGCGTTGATAGTTTGACGTTTGTTTGTTGATTAGGTCCGAAAAAATAGTTTTATTTTATACTAAATTAAGTTAAGATTTTGGTCACAACTTAGTTCATTACTTCAATCACTTAATACGTGTAAAATAGCCATAAAACGCGATACAAACAAGTTTCGAATCGACGCAAATGCAACGCAAAACGCAATCTACTTTGTGGCTGTAATCTGGACGACCCCGACGCCCGCATCCATCGCTGTCGCCACCACGCCGTTGCCGTCGCCGTCGTCCAGTTTGCAGCCTAAAGCGCAGGCCACACCGCGAACGAAGCTAACTTAGCTCAGCTTAGCTCACGTAGTTGCATGCAAAACTAAGCTAAGAAAATAAGCAGTAAGTAGTGCCGTGCTATACTATGGATACGTGCGGGGGTGAAGGGCGGCAGAGGGAGACATATTTTACATAGTTTAGCCGGATCGTTGGGTTAGTTTAGTTAGCTCGGTAAGCTTAGTTCGCGGTGTGGTCTGCGCTTTAGAGCCTCAACTGCGCCCCCATAGACACGCGTTTAAGTAACCGCGCACCGTCTGAGCGTTCTGAAAAAGTCGCGTGCAAAGCAAAAACTTCAAACCCTTATGCATTACAGTACTTATAATAATTTTTAAACAATTGAACACATTGAAGGAGTATAACGACACACAGATTATAAAAGTACATATAAATATTAATTATTAAGAACCATTTTCACTGGCCGATGAACAAACTAATAACGAGTTAATAAATTAGACGGCCTCGGTAGCCCAAGTGTTTACGATATGGGTACTAAACAAAGTAGTTACGGGTTCGATTCCCAGTAGGAACAATTAGGAAACGTACTTTTCTTAACTGGTTCCGGTCAGGGTGTGTACTTAATTAGTGTGGAAATAATATTAATGTGCCAGGGAGTCTTCTCGTTCTCCGTCTCACAAACAAATACTGTGAAATAAGTAACCGTCATCATCAACCCATTTATAGATCCTATTGCTGGGCACGGGTCTTCTTTCAGAAGAGAGTTTAGGCCATAGTCTGTCACGCTGGTCCAATGCGGGTTGAGGACTTCAGACGTTTTCCGAGAGTTGTGAAACTACTTCAACGTACAAGTTTCACCACGATGTTCTCCTTCACCGAAAAGCTCATGATAAATTTCAAATTCAATTTCGCACATAAATTCCGAGAACCCACGACGACCCTTTGTTTGAGAGGCAGTAGGTCAAACCATTCGGCTTCACAAATATGTAAGTAATACCCGGCCAAGTTAAAAGACGATGTCAAGTATGAAGCTTCATTGGCACCATGCGTTTTTTAATTTGTTTCGGACGGAGAACGAGGGTACAGGGCCTGATACCACATCGATCTGGTCTCAAACTAGAGAATTCCCTGTACTATGAGTACCAGAAAAAGGAAATTCACTTCGGGGCAGTACGCAAAACACTCATACCAGAATCAATTTAGAAAAGTTCACGGGAAGGGAACCCGGAATCTTCTTACCTAGCACGGATAGTGCTATGGCACTGGGTCGCCAATATCGTCACAATTTAAATTGACATTGTTTTATATAATGGAGCCTGTCCATCGACATTGCATTTGAGTAAAACTACAACAATGAGTGGTAAAACAAGCCTTAACATTGTGCATTCATAGACAATAAAAAACACATAAAAATGTAAGAACCCTTTATCCATTGCACTTGTCACTCGAAGAACTTATTTGGTACTTTAATCATACAAAATAACTTTTGTTTATATAAACAATAGAGTCGATTCGGGCAACCGAATACAAATTTGAATTCGTGACGATATTACTGCAATTTACAATTTATTTTACTAAACTAAATTCAATGCATTTTTCGGCGCCTGAAATTAAAAGGAAAGAATTTTTCATTTTAGTTTAAGGATGTGACATTAGACGATGCCCGTGCCGATAGGAATTTCTAAAATAAACTCTTGAACGTACTTGAGCATTACTTGACACTGACTCATTTTAAGAGGCGGCCGGACGACGGGCTTACCGAAAGATATACTTTACTAATTACACTTTAATGTCGATTCTGCGTATCTGCCATCCACTAACTAAAACGCGGCAAAGTGACATGTGGTCAAATATCCGTTGTTTTAAACTGCATAAGATAGAGCCAGAGAACAAATAAGTAACGAGAACGGACACTCTCCGCCCCTCCCTAGCTTTAGATACCGCACCACGCCCCGGACATTGACGGTCACATTGACTGAACGAGAACAAGTCTGTCGGCGAGCCGTTTTCGCGCTAAGATGGCTTTGATATTTGAATATAGTTTTCATTTATTCATTACGAAATTTGTACGTTAATATATAAAATCATTTTACGTTACTATTTACAATGGTCGTGAATTGTGCTGTGTACGGCTGTTTATAATCATCTAAACGGGATAAAGAGAGGAGTTTCTTTTGTTTTTTGAAAGATGAAATGAAGTAAGTAAAAAAACTTATGCCTGAGACTCATTCAATTATTGTTTTCTTTAGTGCAGAGTAATATATAATACAGATTTATTATATCAATATAATAAGACGCCATAACTTCGTGAGCTAGACAAGGGTTCTCGAATTTTCTATTTGTAT